>NW_027287177.1:0-105209 GCF_022747635.1 Hetaerina americana | reverse complement strand
GCTCATTTCTTGTCTTTAATGATTTATTCTGGGTTTTATTTTGTTTATTTGATGAAAATGAACAACAATACACACCATGGAAACATTTTTGTTTGATTTGTGTCGAGTGAGAATTTCACCTAGAACCCAAAGGGGGGGGTATTGGCACTTTTCACGGAAAAATGTGAAAATTAAAATTTCTAAAAATTAAAAAAATGCCTTCTATACACCTAAAACATTCACTCTATGATGGAAGATTGTGGTTTTTCGCAATATTTTTTTGAAATTTGGGCTCTTTTACTAACATTAACATTTGCGCTGAGGCATCTTTTATGCTCATTTCTTGTCTTTAATGATTTATTCTGGGTTTTATTTTGTTTATTTGATGAAAATGAACAACAATACACACCATGGATACATTTTTGTTTGATTTGTGTTGAGTGAGAATTTCACCTAGAACCCAAAGGGGGGGGTATTGGCCTTTTACGTGGAAAAATGTGAAAAATTAAAATTTCTAAAAATGAAATAAATGCCTTCTATACACCTCAAACATTCACTCTATAATGGAAGATTGTTGTTTTTCGCAATATTTTTTGAAATTTGGGCTCTTTTACTAACATTAACATTTGCGCTGAGGCATCTTTTAGGCTACATTTCTTGTCTCTGATGATTTCTTCTGGGTTTTTTTTTGTTTATTTGATGAAAATGAACAAAAATACACGCCATGGAAACATTTTTAATTGATTTGTGTCGAGTGAGAATTTCACCTAGAACCCAAAGGGGGGGGTATTGGCACTTTTCATGGAAAAATGTGAAAAATTAAAATTTCTAAAAATGAAATAAATGCCTTCTATACACCTCAAACATTCACTCTATAATGGAAGATTGTTGTTTTTCGCAATATTTTTTGAAATTTGGCCTCTTTTACTAACATTAACATTTGCGCTGAGGCATCTTTTATGCTCATTTCTTGTCTTTAATGATTTATTCTGGGTTTTATTTTGTTTATTTGATGAAAATGAACAAAAATACATACCATGGAAACATTTTTGTTTGATTTGTGTCGAGTGAGAATTTCACCTGGAACCCAAAGGGGGGGTAGGTTGGCATTTTCATGGAAAAATGTGAAAAATTAACATTTCTAAAAATGAAATAAATGCCTTCTATACACCTCAAACATTCACTCTATAATGGAAGACTGTTGTTTTTCGCAATATTTTTTGAAATTTGGGCTCTTTTACTAACATTAACACTTGCGCTGAGGCATCTTTTATGCTCATTTCTTGTCTTTAATGATTTATTCTGGGTTTTATTTTGTTTATTTGATGAAAATGAACAACAATACACACCATGGAAACATTTTTGTGTTATTTGTGTCAAGTGAGAATTTCACCTAGAACCCAAAGGGGGGGGTTTGGCACTTTTCACGGAAAAATGTGAAAAATTAAAATTTCTAAAAATTAAAAAAATGCCTTCTATACACCTAAAACATTCACTCTATAATGGAAGATTGTGGTTTTTCGCAATATTTTTTTGAAATTTGGGCTCTTTTACTAACATTAACACTTGCGCTGAGGCATCTTTTATGCTCATTTCTTGTCTTTAATGATTTATTCTGGGTTTTATTTTGTTTATTTGATGAAAATGAACAACAATACACACCATGGAAACATTTTTGTTTTATTTGTGTTGAGTGAGAATTTCACCTAGAACCCAAAGGGGGGGGTATTGGCACTTTTCATGGAAAAATGTGAAAAATTAAAATTTCTAAAAATGAAATAAATGCCTTCTATACACCTCAAACATTCACTCTATAATGGAAGATTGTTGTTTTTTCGCAATATTTTTTGAAATTTTGGCTCTTTTACTAACATTTACATTTGCGCTGAGGCATCTTTTATGCTCATTTCTTGTCTTTAATGATTTATTCTGGGTTTTATTTTGTTTATTTGATGAAAATGAACAACAATACACACCATGGAAACATTTTTGTTTGATTTGTGTCGAGTGAGAATTTCACCTAGAACCCAAAGGGGGGGGTATTGGCACTTTTCACGGAAAAATGTGAAAAATTAAAATTTCTAAAAATTAAAAAAATGCCTTCTATACACCTAAAACATTCACTCTATAATGGAAGATTGTGGTTTTTCGCAATATTATTTTGAAATTTGGGCTCTTACTAACATTAACATTTGCGCTGAGGCATCTTTTATGCTCATTTCTTGTCTTTAATGATTTATTCTG
Source organism: Hetaerina americana (assembly GCF_022747635.1). NCBI lineage: Eukaryota > Metazoa > Arthropoda > Insecta > Odonata > Calopterygidae > Hetaerina > Hetaerina americana. The sequence continues at coordinate 102,986 of NW_027287177.1, read as the reverse complement.
GGTTTTATTTTGTTTATTTGATGAAAATGAACAACAATACACACCATGGAAACATTTTTGTGTTATTTGTGTCGAGTGAGAATTTCACCTAGAACCCAAAGGGGGGGGTATTGGAACTTTTCACGGAAAAATGTGAAAAATTAAAATTTCTAAAAATTAAAAAAATGCCTTCTATACACCTCAAACATTCACTCTATAATGGAAGATTTTATTTTTTCGCAATATTTTTCGAAATTTGGGCTCTTTTACTAACATTAACTTTTGCGCTGAGGCATCTTTTAGGCTCATTTCTTGCCTTTAATGATTTATTCTGGGTTTTATTTTGTTTATTTGATGAAAATGAACAACAATACACACCATGGAAACATTTTTGTTTGATTTGTTTCGAGTGAGAATTTCACCTAGAACCAAAGGGGGGGGGTATTGGCACTTTTCATGGAAAAATGTGAAAAATTAAAATTTCTAAAAAATGAAATAAATGCCTTCTATGCACCTCAAACATTCACTCTATGATGGAAGATTGTTGTTTTTCGCAATATTTTTTGAAATTTGGGCTTTTTTACTAACATTAACTTTTGCGCTGAGGCATCTTTTAGGCTCGTTTCTTGCCTTTAATGATTTATTCTGGGTTTTATTTTTATTTATTTGATGAAAATGAACAACAATACACACCATGGAAACATTTTTGTTTTATTTGTGTCGAGTGAGAATTTCACCTAGAACCCAAAGGGGGGGGTATTGGCACTTTTCACGGGAAAAATGTGAAAAAGTAAAATTTCTAAAAATTAAAAAAATGCCTTCTATTCACCTAAAGCATTCACTCTATAATGGAAGATTGTGGTTTTTTCGCAATACTTTTTTGAAATTTGGGCTCTTTTACTAACATTAACATTTGCTCTGAGGCATCTTTTATGCTCATTTCTTGTCTTTAATGATTTATTCTGGGTTTTTATTTTGTTTATTTGATGAAAATGAACAACAATACACGCCATGGAAACATTTTTGTTTGATTTGTGTCGAGTGAGAATTTCACCTAGAACCCAAAGGGGGGGGGATTGGCACTTTTCATGGAAAAATGTGAAAAATTAAAATTTCTAAAAATGAAATAAATGCCTTCTATACACCTCAAACATTCACTCTATAATGGAAGATTGTTGTTTTTTGCAATATTTTTTGAAATTTGGGCTCTTTTACTAACATTAACATTTGCGCTGAGGCATCTTTTAGGCTCATTTCATGTTTTTAATGATTTATTCTGGGTTTTATTTTGTTTATTTGATGAAAATGAACAACAATACACACCATGGAAACATTTTTGTTTGATTTGTGTCGAGTGAGAATTTCACCTGGAACCCAAAGGGGGGGGTATTGGCCTTTTTCGTGGAAAAATGTGAAAAATTAAAATTTCTAAAAATGAAATAAATGCCTTCTATACACCTCAAACATTCACTCTATAATGGAAGATTGTTGTTTTTCGCAATATTTTTTGAAATTTGGGCTCTTTTACTAACATTAACATTTGCGCTGAGGCATCTTTTAGGCTCATTTCTTGTCTTTAATGATTTATTCTGGGTTTTATTTTGTTTATTTGATGAAAATGAACAACAATACACACCAAGGAAACATTTTGTTTTATTTGTGTCAAGTGAGAATTTCACCTAGAACCCAAAGGGGGGGGTATTGGCATTTTCATGGAAAAATGTGAAAAATAAACATTTCTAAAAATGAAATAAATGCCTTCTATACACCTCAAACATTCACTCTATAATGGAAGATTGTTGTTTTTCGCAATATTTTTTGAAATTTGGGCTCTTTTAGTAACATTAACATTTGCGCTGAGGCATCTTTTAGGCTCATTTCTTGTCTTTAATGATTTATTCTGGGTTTTATTTTGTTTATTTGATGAAAATGAACAACAATACACACCATGGAAACATTTTTGTTTGATTTGTGTTGAGTGAGAATTCCACCTAGAACCCAAAGGGGGGGGTATTGGCACTTTTCATGGAAAAATGTGAAAAATTAAAATTTCTAAAAATGAAATAAATGGCTTCTATACACCTCAAACATTCACTCTATGATGGAAGATTGTTGTTTTTTCGCAATATTTTTTGAAATTTGGGCTTTTTTACTTACATTAACTTTTGCGCTGAGGCATCTTTTAGGCTCATTTCTTGCTTTTAATGATTTATTCTGGGTTTTATTTTGTTTATTTGATGAAAATGAACAACAATACACACCATGGAAACATTTTTGTTTTATTTGTGTCGAGTGAGAATTTCACCTAGAACCCAAAGGGGGGGGTATTGGCACTTTTCGTTGAAAAATGTTAAAAATTAAAATTTCTAAAAATGAAATAAATGCCTTCTATACACCTCAAACATTCACTCTATAATGGAAGATTGTTGTTTTTCGCAATATTTTTTGAAATTTGGGCTCTTTTACTAACATTAACATTTGCGCTGAGGCATTTTTTATGCTCATTTCTTGTCTTTAATGATTTATTCTGGGTTTTATTTTGTTTATTTGATGAAAATGAACAAAAATACACACCATGGAAACATTTTTGTTTTATTTGTGTCGAGTGAGAATTTCACCTAGAACCCAAAGGGGGGGGGTATTGGCACTTTTCGTTGAAAAATGTTAAAAATTAAAATTTCTAAAAATGAAATAAATGCCTTCTATACACCTCAAACATTCACTCTATAATGGAAGATTGTTGTTTTTCGCAATATTTTTTGAAATTTGGGCTCTTTTACTAACATTAACATTTGCGCTGAGGCATTTTTTATGCTCATTTCTTGTCTTTAATGATTTATTCTGGGTTTTATTTTGTTTATTTGATGAAAATGAACAACAATACACACCATGGAAACATTTTTGTTTGATTTGTGTCGAGTGAGAATTTCACCTAGAACCCAAAGGGGGGGGTATTGGCACTTTTCACGGAAAAATGTGAAAAATTAAAATTTCTAAAAATTAAAAAAATGCCTTCTATACACCTAAAACATTCACTCTATAATGGAAGATTGTGGTTTTTCGCAATATTTTTTTGAAATTTGGGCTCTTTTACTAACATTAACATTTGCGCTGAGGCATCTTTTATGCTCATTTCTTGTCTTTAATGATTTATTCTGGGTTTTATTTTGTTTATTTGATGAAAATGAACAACAATACACACCATGGAAACATTTTTGTTTGATTTGTGTTGAGTGAGAATTTCACCTAGAACCCAAAGGGGGGGGTATTGGCCTTTTTCGTGGAAAAATGTGAAAAATTAAAATTTCTAAAAATGAAATAAATGCCTTCTATACACCTCAAACATTCACTCTATAATGGAAGATTGTTGTTTTTCGCAATATTTTTTGAAATTTGGGCTCTTTTACTAACATTAACATTTGCGCTGAGGCATCTTTTATGCTCATTTCTTGTCTTTAATGATTTATTCTGGGTTTTATTTTGTTTATTTGATGAAAATGAACAACAATACACACCATGGAAACATTTTTGTTTGATTTGTGTCGAGTGAGAATTTCACCTAGAACCCAAAGGGGGGGGTATTGGCACTTTTCACGGAAAAATGTGAAAAATTAAAATTTCTAAAAATTAAAGAAATGCCTTCTATACACCTAAAACATTCACTCTATAATGGAAGATTGTTGTTTTTCGCAATATTTTTTGAAATTTGGGCTCTTTTACTAACATTAACACTTGCGCTGAAGTATCTTATATGGTCATTTCTTGTCGTTAATGATTTATTCTGGGTTTTATTTTGTTTATTTGATGAAAAGGAACAACAATACACAGCATGGAAACATTTTTGTTTGATTTGTGTCGAGTGAGAATTTCACCTAGAACCCAAAGGGGGGGGTATTGGCACTTTTCATGGAAAAATGTGAAAAATTAAAATTTCTAAAAATGAAATAAATGCCTTCTATACACCTCAAACATTCACTCTATAATGGAAGATTGTTGTTTTTCGCAATATTTTTTGAAATTTGGGCTCTTTTACTAACATTAACATTTGCGCTGAGGCATCTTTTAGGCTCATTTCTTGTCTCTAATGATTTCTTCTGGGTTTTATTTTGTTTATTTGATGAAAATGAACAAAAATACACGCCATGGAAACATTTTTGTTTGATTTGTGTCGAGTGAGAATTTCACCTAGAACCCAAAGGGGGGGGTATTGGCACTTTTCATGGAAAAATGTGAAAAATTAAAATTTCTAAAAATGAAATAAATGCCTTCTATACACCTCAAACATTCACTCTATAATGGAAGATTGTTGTTTTTCGCAATATTTTTTGAAATTTGGCCTCTTTTACTAACATTAACATTTGCGCTGAGGCATCTTTTATGCTCATTTCTTGTCTTTAATGATTTATTCTGGGTTTTATTTTGTTTATTTGATGAAAATGAATAACAATACACACCATGGAAACATTTTTGTTTGATTTGTGTCGAGTGAGAATTTCACCAATAACCCAAAGGGGGGGGTATTGGCAATTTTCACGGAAAAATGTGAAAAATTAAAATTTCTAAAAATTAAAAAAATGCCTTCTATACACGTAAAACATTCACTCTATAATGGAAGATTTTGGTTTTTCGCAATATTTTTTTGAAATTTGGGCTCTTTTACTAACATTAACATTTGCGCTGAGGCATCTTTTATGCTCATTTCTTGTCTTTAATGATTTATTCTGGGTTTTATTTTGTTTATTTGATGAAAATGAACAAAAATACACACCATGGAAACATTTATGTTTGATTTGTGTCGAGTGAGAATTTCACCTGGAACCCAAAGGGGGGGTATTGGCATTTTCATGGAAAAATGTGAAAAATTAACATTTCTAAAAATGAAATAAATGCCTTCTATACACCTCAAACATTCACTCTATAATGGAAGACTGTTGTTTTTCGCAATATTTTTTGAAATTTGGGCTCTTTTACTAACATTAACACTTGCGCTGAGGCATCTTTTATGCTCATTTCTTGTCTTTAATGATTTATTCTGGGTTTTATTTTGTTTATTGGATGAAAATGAACAACAATACACACCAAGGAAACATTTTTGTTTTATTTGTGTCGAGTGAGAATTTCACCTAGAACCCAAAGGGGGGGGTATTGGCATTTTCATGGAAAAATGTGAAAAATTAACATTTCTAAAAATGAAATAAATGCCTTCTATACACCTCAAACATTCACTCTATAATGGAAGATTGTTGTTTTTCGCAATATTTTTTGAAATTTGGGCTCTTTTACTAACATTAACATTTGCGCTGAGGCATTTTTTATGCTCATTTCTTGTCTTTAATGATTTATTCTGGGTTTTATTTTGTTTATTTGATGAAAATGAACAACAATACACACCATGGAAACATTTTTGTTTGATTTGTGTCGAGTGAGAATTTCACCTAGAACCCAAAGGGGGGGGTATTGGCACTTTTCACGGAAAAATGTGAAAAATTAAAATTTCTAAAAATTAAAAAAATGCCTTCTATACACCTAAAACATTCACTCTATGATGGAAGATTGTGGTTTTTCGCAATATTTTTTTGAAATTTGGGCTCTTTTACTAACATTAACATTTGCGCTGAGGCATCTTTTATGCTCATTTCTTGTCTTTAATGATTTATTCTGGGTTTTATTTTGTTTATTTGATGAAAATGAACAACAATACACACCATGGATACATTTTTGTTTGATTTGTGTTGAGTGAGAATTTCACCTAGAACCCAAAGGGGGGGGTATTGGCCTTTTACGTGGAAAAATGTGAAAAATTAAAATTTCTAAAAATGAAATAAATGCCTTCTATACACCTCAAACATTCACTCTATAATGGAAGATTGTTGTTTTTCGCAATATTTTTTGAAATTTGGGCTCTTTTACTAACATTAACATTTGCGCTGAGGCATCTTTTAGGCTCATTTCTTGTCTCTAATGATTTCTTCTGGGTTTTATTTTGTTTATTTGATGAAAATGAACAAAAATACACGCCATGGAAACATTTTTAATTGATTTGTGTCGAGTGAGAATTTCACCTAGAACCCAAAGGGGGGGGTATTGGCACTTTTCATGGAAAAATGTGAAAAATTAAAATTTCTAAAAATGAAATAAATGCCTTCTATACACCTCAAACATTCACTCTATAATGGAAGATTGTTGTTTTTCGCAATATTTTTTGAAATTTGGCCTCTTTTACTAACATTAACATTTGCGCTGAGGCATCTTTTATGCTCATTTCTTGTGTTTAATGATTTATTCTGGGTTTTATTTTGTTTATTTGATGAAAATGAACAAAAATACACACCATGGAAACATTTTTGTTTGATTTGTGTCGAGTGAGAATTTCACCTGGAACCCAAAGGGGGGGTATTGGCATTTTCATGGAAAAATGTGAAAAATTAACATTTCTAAAAATGAAATAAATGCCTTCTATACACCTCAAACATTCACTCTATAATGGAAGACTGTTGTTTTTCGCAATATTTTTTGAAATTTGGGCTCTTTTACTAACATTAACACTTGCGCTGAGGCATCTTTTATGCTCATTTCTTGTCTTTAATGATTTATTCTGGGTTTTATTTTGTTTATTTGATGAAAATGAACAACAATACACACCATGGAAACATTTTTGTGTTATTTGTGTCAAGTGAGAATTTCACCTAGAACCCAAAGGGGGGGGTTTTGGCACTTTTCACGGAAAAATGTGAAAAATTAAAATTTCTAAAAATTAAAAAAATGCCTTCTATACACCTAAAACATTCACTCTATAATGGAAGATTGTGGTTTTTCGCAATATTTTTTTGAAATTTGGGCTCTTTTACTAACATTAACACTTGCGCTGAGGCATCTTTTATGCTCATTTCTTGTCTTTAATGATTTATTCTGGGTTTTATTTTGTTTATTTGATGAAAATGAACAACAATACACACCATGGAAACATTTTTGTTTTATTTGTGTTGAGTGAGAATTTCACCTAGAACCCAAAGGGGGGGGTATTGGCACTTTTCATGGAAAAATGTGAAAAATTAAAATTTCTAAAAATGAAATAAATGCCTTCTATACACCTCAAACATTCACTCTATAATGGAAGATTGTTGTTTTTCGCAATATTTTTTGAAATTTGGGCTCTTTTACTAACATTAACATTTGCGCTGAGGCATCTTTTAGGCTCATTTCTTGTCTTTAATGATGTATTCTGGGTTTTATTTTGTTTATTTGATGAAAATGAACAACAATACACACCATGGAAACATTTTTGTTTGATTTGTGTCGAGTGAGAATTTCACCTAGAACCCAAAGGGGGGGGTATTGGCACTTTTCATGGAAAAATGTGAAAAATTAAAATTTCTAAAAATGAAATAAATGCCTTCTATACACCTCAAACATTCACTCTATAATGGAAGATTGTTGTTTTTCGCAATATTTTTTGAAATTTGGCCTCTTTTACTAACATTAACATTTGCGCTGAGGCATCTTTTATGCTCATTTCTTGTCTTTAATGATTTATTCTGGGTTTTATTTTGTTTATTTGATGAAAATGAACAAAAATACACACCATGGAAACATTTTTGTTTGATTTGTGTCGAGTGAGAATTTCACCTGGAACCCAAAGGGGGGGTATTGGCATTTTCATGGAAAAATGTGAAAAATTAACATTTCTAAAAATGAAATAAATGCCTTCTATACACCTCAAACATTCACTCTATAATGGAAGACTGTTGTTTTTCGCAATATTTTTTGAAATTTGGGCTCTTTTACTAACATTAACACTTGCGCTGAGGCATCTTTTATGCTCATTTCTTGTCTTTAATGATTTATTCTGGGTTTTATTTTGTTTATTTGATGAAAATGAACAACAATACACACCATGGAAACATTTTTGTGTTATTTGTGTCAAGTGAGAATTTCACCTAGAACCCAAAGGGGGGGGTTTTGGCACTTTTCACGGAAAAATGTGAAAAATTAAAATTTCTAAAAATTAAAAAAATGCCTTCTATACACCTAAAACATTCACTCTATAATGGAAGATTGTGGTTTTTCGCAATATTTTTTTGAAATTTGGGCTCTTTTACTAACATTAACACTTGCGCTGAGGCATCTTTTATGCTCATTTCTTGTCTTTAATGATTTATTCTGGGTTTTATTTTGTTTATTTGATGAAAATGAACAACAATACACACCATGGAAACATTTTTGTTTTATTTGTGTTGAGTGAGAATTTCACCTAGAACCCAAAGAGGGGGGTTTTGGCTTTATGGGGAAAAATGTGAAAAATTAAAATTTCTAAAAATGAAATAAATGCCTTCTATACACCTCAAACATTCACTCTATAATGGAAGATTGTTGTTTTTCGCTATATTTTTTGAAATTTGGGCTCTTTTACTAACATTAACATTTGCGCTGAGGCATCTTTTAGGCTCATTTCTTGTCTTTAATGATTTATTCTGGGTTTTTTTTGTTTATTTGATGAAAATGAACAACAATACACACCATGGAAACATTTTTGTTTGATTTGTGTCGAGTGAGAATTTCGTCTAGAACCCAAAGGGGGGGGTATTGGCACTTTTATGGAAAAATGTGAAATATTAAAATTTCTAAAAATGAAATAAATGCCTTCTATACACCTCAAACATTCACTCTATAACGGAAGATTTTTGTTTTTCGCAATATTTTTTGAAATTTGGGCTCTTTTACTAACATTATCACTTGCGCTGAGGCATCTTTTATGCTCATTTCTTGTCTTTAATGATTTATTCTGGGTTTTATTTTGTTTATTTGATGAAAATGAACAACAATTCACGCCATGGAAACATTTTTGTTTGATTTGTGTCGAGTGAGAATTTCACCTAGAACCCAAAGGGGGGGTATTGGCCTTTTTCGTGGAAAAATGTGAAAAATTAAAATTTCTAAAAATGAAATAAATGCCTTCTATACACCTCAAACATTCACTCTATAATGGAAGATTGTTGTTTTTCGCAATATTTTTTGAAATTTGGGCTCTTTTACTAACATTAACATTTGCGCTGAGGCATCTTTTATGCTCATTTCTTGTCTTTAATGATTTATTCTGGGTTTTATTTTGTTTATTTGATGAAAATGAACAACAATACACACCATGGAAACATTTTTGTTTCATTTGTGTTGAGTGAGAATTTCACCTAGAACCCAAAGGGGGGGGGTATTGGCCTTTTTTGTGGAAAAATGTGAAAAATTAAAATTTCTAAAAATGAAATAAATGCCTTCTATACACCTCAAACATTCACTCTATAATGGAAGATTGTTGTTTTTCGCAATATTTTTTGAAATTTGGGCTCTTTTACTAACATTAACATTTGCGCTGAGGCATCTTTTATGCTCATTTCTTGTCTTTAATGATTTATTCTGGTTTTTATTTTGTTTATTTGATGAAAATGAGCAACAATACACACCATGGAAACATTTTTGTTTGATTTTTCCAGTGAGAATTTCACCTAGAACCCAAAGGGGGGGGTATTGGCACTTTTCACGGAAAAATGTGAAAAATTAAAATTTCTAAAAATGAAATAAATGCCTTCTATACACCTCAAACATTCACTCTATAATGGAAGATTGTTGTTTTTCGCAATATTTTTTGAAATTTGGGCTCTTTTACTAACATTAACATTTGCGCTGAGGCATCTTTTAGGCTCATTTCTTGTCTTTAATGATGTATTCTGGGTTTTATTTTGTTTATTTGATGAAAATGAACAACAATACACACCATGGAAACATTTTTGTTTGATTTGTGTCGAGTGAGAATTTCACCTAGAACCCAAAGGGGGGGGTATTGGCACTTTTCATGGAAAAATGTGAAAAATTAAAATTTCTAAAAATGAAATAAATGCCTTCTATACACCTCAAACATTCACTCTATAATGGAAGATTGTTGTTTTTCGCAATATTTTTTGAAATTTGGCCTCTTTTACTAACATTAACATTTGCGCTGAGGCATCTTTTATGCTCATTTCTTGTCTTTAATGATTTATTCTGGGTTTTATTTTGTTTATTTGATGAAAATGAACAAAAATACACACCATGGAAACATTTTTGTTTGATTTGTGTCGAGTGAGAATTTCACCTGGAACCCAAAGGGGGGGTATTGGCATTTTCATGGAAAAATGTGAAAAATTAACATTTCTAAAAATGAAATAAATGCCTTCTATACACCTCAAACATTCACTCTATAATGGAAGACTGTTGTTTTTCGCAATATTTTTTGAAATTTGGGCTCTTTTACTAACATTAACACTTGCGCTGAGGCATCTTTTATGCTCATTTCTTGTCTTTAATGATTTATTCTGGGTTTTATTTTGTTTATTTGATGAAAATGAACAACAATACACACCATGGAAACATTTTTGTGTTATTTGTGTCAAGTGAGAATTTCACCTAGAACCCAAAGGGGGGGGTTTTGGCACTTTTCACGGAAAAATGTGAAAAATTAAAATTTCTAAAAATTAAAAAAATGCCTTCTATACACCTAAAACATTCACTCTATAATGGAAGATTGTGGTTTTTCGCAATATTTTTTTGAAATTTGGGCTCTTTTACTAACATTAACACTTGCGCTGAGGCATCTTTTATGCTCATTTCTTGTCTTTAATGATTTATTCTGGGTTTTATTTTGTTTATTTGATGAAAATGAACAACAATACACACCATGGAAACATTTTTGTTTTATTTGTGTTGAGTGAGAATTTCACCTAGAACCCAAAGAGGGGGGTTTTGGCTTTATGGGGAAAAATGTGAAAAATTAAAATTTCTAAAAATGAAATAAATGCCTTCTATACACCTCAAACATTCACTCTATAATGGAAGATTGTTGTTTTTCGCTATATTTTTTGAAATTTGGGCTCTTTTACTAACATTAACATTTGCGCTGAGGCATCTTTTAGGCTCATTTCTTGTCTTTAATGATTTATTCTGGGTTTTTTTTTGTTTATTTGATGAAAATGAACAACAATACACACCATGGAAACATTTTTGTTTGATTTGTGTCGAGTGAGAATTTCGTCTAGAACCCAAAGGGGGGGGTATTGGCACTTTTATGGAAAAATGTGAAATATTAAAATTTCTAAAAATGAAATAAATGCCTTCTATACACCTCAAACATTCACTCTATAACGGAAGATTTTTGTTTTTCGCAATATTTTTTGAAATTTGGGCTCTTTTACTAACATTATCACTTGCGCTGAGGCATCTTTTATGCTCATTTCTTGTCTTTAATGATTTATTCTGGGTTTTATTTTGTTTATTTGATGAAAATGAACAACAATTCACGCCATGGAAACATTTTTGTTTGATTTGTGTCGAGTGAGAATTTCACCTAGAACCCAAAGGGGGGGTATTGGCCTTTTTCGTGGAAAAATGTGAAAAATTAAAATTTCTAAAAATGAAATAAATGCCTTCTATACACCTCAAACATTCACTCTATAATGGAAGATTGTTGTTTTTCGCAATATTTTTTGAAATTTGGGCTCTTTTACTAACATTAACATTTGCGCTGAGGCATCTTTTATGCTCATTTCTTGTCTTTAATGATTTATTCTGGGTTTTATTTTGTTTATTTGATGAAAATGAACAACAATACACACCATGGAAACATTTTTGTTTCATTTGTGTTGAGTGAGAATTTCACCTAGAACCCAAAGGGGGGGGTATTGGCCTTTTTTGTGGAAAAATGTGAAAAATTAAAATTTCTAAAAATGAAATAAATGCCTTCTATACACCTCAAACATTCACTCTATAATGGAAGATTGTTGTTTTTCGCAATATTTTTTGAAATTTGGGCTCTTTTACTAACATTAACATTTGCGCTGAGGCATCTTTTATGCTCATTTCTTGTCTTTAATGATTTATTCTGGTTTTTATTTTGTTTATTTGATGAAAATGAGCAACAATACACACCATGGAAACATTTTTGTTTGATTTTTCCAGTGAGAATTTCACCTAGAACCCAAAGGGGGGGGTATTGGCACTTTTCACGGAAAAATGTGAAAAATTAAAATTTCTAAAAATTAAAAAAATGCCTTCTATACACCTAAAACATTCACTCTATAATGGAAGATTGTGGTTTTTCGCAACATTTTTTTGAAATTTGGGCTATTTTACTAACATTAACATTTGCGCTGAGGCATATTTTATGCTCATTTCTTGTCTTTAATGATTTATTCTGGGTTTTATTTTGTTTATTTGATGAAAATGAACAACAATACACACCATGGAAACATTTTTGTTTGATTTGTGTCGAGTGAGAATTTCACCTAGAACCCAAAGGGGAAGGTATTGGCACTTTTCATGGAAAAATGTGAAAAATTAAAATTTCTAAAAATGAAATAAATGCCTTCTATACACCTCAAACATTCACTCTATAATGGAAGATTGTTGTTTTTCGCAATATTTTTTTAAATTGGGCTCTTTTACTAACATTAACATTTGCGCTGAGGCATCTTTTAGGCTCATTTCTTGTCTTTAATGATTTATTCTGGGTTTTTTTTGTTTATTTGATGAAAATGAACAACAATACACACCATGGAAACATTTTTGTTTGATTTGTGTCGAGTGAGAATTTCGTCTAGAACCCAAAGGGGGGGGTATTGGCACTTTTATGGAAAAATGTGAAATATTAAAATTTCTAAAAATGAAATAAATGCCTTCTATACACCTCAAACATTCACTCTATAACGGAAGATTTTTGTTTTTCGCAATATTTTTTGAAATTTGGGCTCTTTTACTAACATTTACACTTGCGCTGAGGCATCTTTTATGCTCATTTCTTGTCTTTAATGATTTATTCTGGGTTTTATTTTGTTTATTTGATGAAAATGAACAACAATTCACGCCATGGAAACATTTTTGTTTGATTTGTGTCGAGTGAGAATTTCACCTAGAACCCAAAGGGGGGGTATTGGCCTTTTTCGTGGAAAAATGTGAAAAATTAAAATTTCTAAAAATGAAATAAATGCCTTCTATACACCTCAAACATTCACTCTATAATGGAAGATTGTTGTTTTTTGCAATATTTTTTGAAATTTGGGCTCTTTTACTAACATTAACATTTGCGCTGAGGCATCTTTTATGCTCATTTCTTGTCTTTAATGATTTATTCTGGGTTTTATTTTGTTTATTTGATGAAAATGAACAACAATACACACCATGGAAACATTTTTGTTTGATTTGTGTTGAGTGAGAATTTCACCTAGAACCCAAAGGGGGGGTATTGGCCTTTTTCGTGGAAAAATGTGAAAAATTAAAATTTCTAAAAATGAAATAAATGCCTTCTATACACCTCAAACATTCACTCTATAATGGAAGATTGTTGTTTTTCGCAATATTTTTTGAAATTTGGGCTCTTTTACTAACATTAACATTTGCGCTGAGGCATCTTTTATGCTCATTTCTTGTCTTTAATGATTTATTCTGGGTTTTATTTTGTTTATTTGATGAAAATGAGCAACAATACACACCATGGAAACATTTTTGTTTGATTTTTCCAGTGAGAATTTCACCTAGAACCCAAAGGGGGGGGTATTGGCACTTTTCACGGAAAAATGTGAAAAATTAAAATTTCTAAAAATTAAAAAAATGCCTTCTATACACCTAAAACATTCACTCTATAATGGAAGATTGTGGTTTTTCGCAATATTTTTTTGAAATTTGGGCTATTTTACTAACATTAACATTTGCGCTGAGGCATCTTTTATGCTCATTTCTTGTCTTTAATGATTTATTCTGGGTTTTATTTTGTTTATTTGATGAAAATGAACAACAATACACACCATGGAAACATTTTTGTTTGAATTGTGTCGAGTGAGAATTTCACCTAGAACCCAAAGGGGGGGGGTATTGGCCTTTTTCGTGGAAAAATGTGAAAAATTAAAATTTCTAAAAATGAAATAAATGCCTTCTATACACCTCAAACATTCACTCTATAATGGAAGATTGTTGTTTTTCGTAATATTTTTTGAAATTTGGGCTCTTTTACTAACATTAACATTTGCGCTGAAGCATCTTTTATGCTCATTTCTTGTCTTTAATGATTTATTCTGGGTTTTATTTTGTTTATTTGATGAAAATGAACAACAATACACACCATGGAAACATTTTTGTTCGATTTGTGTCGAGTGAGAATTTCACCTAGAACCCAAAGAGGGGGTATTGGCACTTTTCATGGAAAAATGTGAAAAATTAAAATTTCTAAAAATGAAATAAATGCCTTCTATACACCTAAAACATTCACTCTATAATGGAAGATTGTGGTTTTTCGCAATATTTTTTTGAAATTTGGGCTCTTTTACTAACATTAACATTTGCGCTGAGGCATCTTTTATGCTCATTTCTTGTCTTTAATGATTTATTCTGGGTTTTATTTTGTTTATTTGATGAAAATGAACAACAATACACACCATGGAAACATTTTTGTTTGATTTGTGCTGAGTGAGAATTTCACCTAGAACCCAAAGGGGGGGGTATTGGCCTTTTTCGTGGAAAAATGTGAAAAATTAAAATTTCTAAAAATGAAATAAATGCCTTCTATACACCTCAAACATTCACTCTATAATGGAAGATTCTTGTTTTTCGCAATATTTTTTGAAATTTTGGCTCTTTTACTAACATTAACACTTGCGCTGAGGCATCTTTTATCCTCATTTCTTGTCTTTAATGATTTATTCTGGGTTTTATTTTGTTTATTTGATGAAAATGAACAACAATACACACCATGGAAACATTTTTGTTTGATTTGTGTCGAGTGAGAATTTCACCTAGAACCCAAAGGGGGGGGTATTGGCACTTTTCGTGGAAAAATGTGAAAAATTAAAATTTCTAGAAATGAAATAAATGTCTTCTATACACCTCAAACATTCACTCTATGATGGAAGATTGTTGTTTTTCGCAATATTTTTTGAAATTTGGGCTCTTTTACTAACATTAACTTTTGCGCTGAGGCATCTTTTAGGCTCATTTCTTGCCTTTAATGATTTATTCTGGGTTTTATTTTGTTTATTTGATGAAAATGAACAACAATACACACCATGGAAACATTTTTGTTCGATTTGTGTCGAGTGAGAATTTCACCTAGAACCCAAAGAGGGGGTATTGGCACTTTTCATGGAAAAATGTGAAAAATTAAAATTTCTAAAAATGAAATAAATGCCTTCTATACACCTAAAACATTCACTCTATAATGGAAGATTGTGGTTTTTCGCAATATTTTTTTGAAATTTGGGCTCTTTTACTAACATTATCATTTGCGCAGAGGCATCTTTTATGCTCATTTCTTGTCCTTAATGATTTATTCTGGGTTTTATTTTGTTTATTTGATGAAAATGAACAACAATACACACCATGGAAACATTTTTGTTTGATTTGTGTCGAGTGAGAATTTCACCTAGAACCCAAAGGGGGGGGTATTGGCCTTTTTCGTGGAAAAATGTGAAAAATTAAAATTTCTAGAAATGAAATAAATGCCTTCTATACACCTCAAACATTCACTCTATGATGGAAGATTGTTGTTTTTCGCAATATTTTTTGAAATTTGGGCTCTTTTACTAACATTAACTTTTGCGCTGAGGCATCTTTTAGGCTCACTTCTTGCCTTTAATGATTTATTCTGGGTTTTATTTTGTTTATTTGATGAAAATGAACAACAATACACACCATGGAAACATTTTTGTTTGATTTGTGTTGAGTGAGAATTTCACCTAGAACCCAAAGGGGGGGTATTGGCCTTTTTCGTGGAAAAATGTGAAAAATTAAAATTTCTAGAAATGAAATAAATGCCTTCTATACACCTCAAACATTCACTCTATGATGGAAGATTGTTGTTTTTCGCAATATTTTTTGAAATTTGGGCTCTTTTACTAACATTAACTTTTGCGCTGAGGCATCTTTAAGGCTCATTTCTTGCCTTTAATGATTTATTCTGGGTTTTATTTTGTTTATTTGATGACAATGAACAACAATACACACCATGGAAACATTTTTGTTTGATTTGTGTCGAGTGAGAATTTCACCTAGAACCCAAAGGGGGGTATTGGCACTTTTCACGGAAAAATGTGAAAAATTAAAATTTCTAAAAATTAAAAAAATGCCTTCTATACACCTAAAACATTCACTCTATAATGGAAGATTGTGGTTTTTCGCAATATTTTTTTGAAATTTGGGCTCTTTTACTAACATTAACACTTGCGCTGAGGCATCTTTTATGCTCATTTCTTGTCTTTAATGATTTATTCTGGGTTTTATTTTGTTTATTTGATGAAAATGAACAACAATACACACCATTGAAGCATTTTTGTTTGATTTGTGTTGAGTGAGAATTTCACCTAGAACCCAAAGGGGGGGGTATTGGCACTTTTATGGAAAAATGTGAAATATTAAAATTTCTAAAAATGAAATAAATGCCTTCTATACACCTCAAACATTCACTCTCTAACGGAAGATTTTTGTTTTTCGCAATATTTTTTGAAATTTGGGCTCTTTTACTAACATTAACACTTGCGCTGAGGCATCTTTTATGCTCATTTCTTGTCTTTAATGATTTATTCTGGGTTTTAATTTGTTTATTTGATGAAAATGAACAACAATACACGCCATGGAAACATTTTTGTTTGATTTGTGTCGAGTGAGAATTTCACCTAGAACCCAAAGGGGGGGGTATTGGCCTTTTTCGTGGAAAAATGTGAAAAATTAAAATTTCTAAAAATGAAATAAATGCCTTCTATACACCTCAAACATTCACTCTATAATGGAAGATTGTTGTTTTTCGCAATATTTTTTGAAATTTGGGCTCTTTTACTAACATTAACATTTGCGCTGAGGCATCTTTTATGCTCATTTCTTGTCTTTAATGATTTATTCTGGGTTTTATTTTGTTTATTTGATGAAAATGAACAACAATACACACCATGGAAACATTTTTGTTTGATTTGTGTCGAGTGAGAATTTCACCTAGAACCCAAAGGGGAAGGTATTGGCACTTTTCATGGAAAAATGTGAAAAATTAAAATTTCTAAAAATGAAATAAATGCCTTCTATACACCTCAAACATTCACTCTATAATGGAAGATTGTTGTTTTTCGCAATATTTTTTTAAATTGGGCTCTTTTACTAACATTAACATTTGCGCTGAGGCATCTTTTAGGCTCATTTCTTGTCTTTAATGATTTATTCTGGGTTTTTTTTTGTTTTTTTTGATGAAAATGAACAACAATACACACCATGGAAACATTTTTGTTTGATTTGTGTCGAGTGAGAATTTCACCTAGAACCCAAAGGGGGGGGTATTGGCACTTTTATGGAAAAATGTGAAATATTAAAATTTCTAAAAATGAAATAAATGCCTTCTATACACCTCAAACATTCACTCTATAACGGAAGATTTTTGTTTTTCGCAATATTTTTTGAAATTTGGGCTCTTTTACTAACATTATCACTTGCGCTGAGGCATCTTTTATGCTCATTTCTTGTCTTTAATGATTTATTCTGGGTTTTATTTTGTTTATTTGATGAAAATGAACAACAATTCACGCCATGGAAACATTTTTGTTTGATTTGTGTCGAGTGAGAATTTCACCTAGAACCCAAAGGGGGGGTATTGGCCTTTTTCGTGGAAAAATGTGAAAAATTAAAATTTCTAAAAATGAAATAAATGCCTTCTATACACCTCAAACATTCACTCTATAATGGAAGATTGTTGTTTTTCGCAATATTTTTTGAAATTTGGGCTCTTTTACTAACATTAACATTTGCGCTGAGGCATCTTTTATGCTTATTTCTTGTCTTTAATGATTTATTCTGGGTTTTATTTTGTTTATTTGATGAAAATGAACAACAATACACACCATGGAAACATTTTTGTTTGATTTGTGTTGAGTGAGAATTTCACCTAGAACCCAAAGGGGGGGTATTGGCCTTTTTCGTGGAAAAATGTGAAAAATTAAAATTTCTAAAAATGAAATAAATGCCTTCTATACACCTCAAACATTCACTCTATAATGGAAGATTGTTGTTTTTCGCAATATTTTTTGAAATTTGGGCTCTTTTACTAACATTAACATTTGCGCTGACGCATCTTTTATGCTCATTTCTTGTCTTTAATGATTTATTCTGGGTTTTATTTTGTTTATTTGATGAAAATGAGCAACAATACACACCATGGAAACATTTTTGTTTGATTTTTCCAGTGAGAATTTCACCTAGAACCCAAAGGGGGGGGTATTGGCACTTTTCACGGAAAAATGTGAAAAATTAAAATTTCTAAAAATTAAAAAAATGCCTTCTATACACCTAAAACATTCACTCTATAATGGAAGATTGTGGTTTTTCGCAATATTTTTTTGAAATTTGGGCTATTTTACTAACATTAACATTTGCGCTGAGGCATCTTTTATGCTCATTTCTTGTCTTTAATGATTTATTCTGGGTTTTATTTTGTTTATTTGATGAAAATGAACAACAATACACACCATGGAAACATTTTTGTTTGATTTGTGTCGAGTGAGAATTTCACCTAGAACCCAAAGAGGGGGTATTGGCACTTTTCACAGAAAAATGTGAAAAATTAAAATTTCTAAAAATTAAAAAAATGCCTTCTATACACCTAAAACATTCACTCTATAATGGAAGATTGTGGTTTTTCGCAATATTTTTTTGAAATTTGGGCTCTTTTACTAACATTAACATTTGCGCTGAGGCATCTTTTATGCTCATTTCTTGTCTTTAATGATTTATTCTGGGTTTTATTTTGTTTATTTGATGAAAATGAACAACAATACACACCATGGAAACATTTTTGTTTGATTAGTGTTGAGTGAGAATTTCACCTAGAACCCAAAGGGGGGGGGGTATTGGCCTATTTCGTGGAAAAATGTGAAAAATTAAAATTTCTAAAAATGAAATAAATGCCTTCTATACACCTCAAACATTCACTCTATAATGGAAGATTGTTGTTTTTCGCAATATTTTTTCAAATTTGGGCTCTTTTACTAACATTAACTTTTGCGCTGAGGCATCTTTTAGGCTCATTTCTTGCCTTTAATGATTTATTCTGGGTTTTATTTTGTTTATTTGATGAAAATGAACAACAATACACACCATGGAAACATTTTTGTTTGATTTGTGTCGAGTGAGAATTTCACCTAGAACCCAAAGGGGGGGGTATTGGCACTTTTATGGAATAATGTGAAATATTAAAATTTCTAAAAATGAAATAAATGCCTTCTATACACCTCAAACATTCACTCTCTAACGGAAGATTTTTGTTTTTCGCAATATTTTTTGAAATTTGGGCTCTTTTACTAACATTAACACTTGCGCTGAGGCATCTTTTATGCTCATTTCTTGTCTTTAATGATTTATTCTGGGTTTTAATTTGTTTATTTGATGAAAATGAACAACAATACACGCCATGGAAACATTTTTGTTTGATTTGTGTCGAGTGAGAATTTCACCTAGAACCCAAAGGGGGGGGTATTGGCCTTTTTCGTGGAAAAATGTGAAAAATTAAAATTTCTAAAAATGAAATAAATGCCTTCTATACACCTCAAACATTCACTCTATAATGGAAGATTGTTGTTTTTCGCAATATTTTTTGAAATTTGGGCTCTTTTACTAACATTAACATTTGCGCTGAGGCATCTTTTATGCTCATTTCTTGTCTTTAATGATTTATTCTGGGTTTTATCTTGTTTATTTGATGAAAATGAACAACAATACACAACATGGAAACATTTTTGTTTGATTTGTGTTGAGCGAGAATTTCACCTAGAACCCAAAGGGGGGGGGTATTGGCCTTTTTCGTGGAAAAATGTGAAAAATTAAAATTTCTAAAAATGAAATAAATGCCTTCTATACACCTCAAACATTCACTCTATAATGGAAGATTGTTGTTTTTCGTAATATTTTTTGAAATTTGGGCTCTTTTACTAACATTACCATTTGCGCTGAAGCATCTTTTATGCTCATTTCTTGTCTTTAATGATTTATTCTGGGTTTTATTTTGTTTATTTGATGAAAATGAACAACAATACACACCATGGAAACATTTTTGTTCGATTTGTGTCGAGTGAGAATTTCACCTAGAACCCAAAGAGGGGGTATTGGCACTTTTCATGGAAAAATGTGAAAAATTAAAATTTCTAAAAATGAAATAAATGCCTTCTATACACCTAAAACATTCACTCTATAATGGAAGATTGTGGTTTTTCGCAATATTTTTTTGAAATTTGGGCTCTTTTACTAACATTAACATTTGCGCTGAGGCATCTTTTATGCTCATTTCTTGTTTTTAATGATTTATTCTGGGTTTTATTTTGTTTATTTGATGAAAATGAACAACAATACACACCATGGAAACATTTTTGTTTGATTTGTGTCGATAGAATTTCACCTAGAACCCAAAGGGGAGGGTATTGGCACTTTTCATGGAAAATGTGAAAAATTAAAATTTCTAAAAATGAAATAAATGCCTTCTATACACCTCAAACATTCACTCTATAATGGAAGATTGTTGTTTTTCGCAATATATTTTGAAATTTGGGCTCTTTTACTAACATTAACACTTGCGGTGAGGCATCTTTAATGCTCATTTCTTGTCTTTAATGATTTATTCTGGGTTTTATTTTGTTTTTTTGATGAAAATGAACAACAATACACACCATGGAAACATTTTTGTTTGAATTGTGTCGAGTGAGAATTTAACCTAGAACCAAAAGGGGGGGTATTGGCACTTTTCATGGAAAAATGTGAAAAATTAACATTTCTAAAAATGAAATAAATGCCTTCTATAAACCTCAAACATTCACTCTATAATGAAGATTGTTGTTTTTCGCAATATTTTTTGAAATTTGGGCTCTTTTACTAACATTAACACTTGCGCTGAGGCATCTTTTATTCTCATTTCTTGTCTTTAATGATTTATTCTGGGTTTTATTTTGTTTATTTGATGAAAATGAACAACAATACACACCATGGAAACATTTTTGTTCGATTTGTGTCGAGTGAGAATTTCACCTAGAACCCAAAGAGGGGGTATTGGCACTTTTCATGGAAAAATGTGAAAAATTAAAATTTCTAAAAATGAAATAAATGCCTTCTATACACCTAAAACATTCACTCTATAATGGAAGATTGTGGTTTTTCGCAATATTTTTTTGAAATTTGGGCTCTTTTACTAACATTAACATTTGCGCTGAGGCATCTTTTATGCTCATTTCTTGTCTTTAATGATTTATTCTGGGTTTTATTTTGTTTATTTGATGAAAATGAACAACAATACACACCATGGAAACATTTTTGTTTGATTTGTGTCGAGTGAGAATTTCACCTAGAACCCAAAGGGGGGGGTATTGGCCTTTTTCGTGGAAAAATGTGAAAAATTAAAATTTCTAGAAATGAAATAAATGCCTTCTATACACCTCAAACATTCACTCTATGATGGAAGATTGTTGTTTTTCGCAATATTTTTTGAAATTTGGGCTCTTTTACTAACATTAACTTTTGCGCTGAGGCATCTTTTAGGCTCACTTCTTGCCTTTAATGATTTATTCTGGGTTTTATTTTGTTTATTTGATGAAAATGAACAACAATACACACCATGGAAACATTTTTGTTTGATTTGTGTTGAGTGAGAATTTCACCTAGAACCCAAAGGGGGGGGTATTGGCCTTTTTCGTGGAAAAATGTGAAAAATTAAAATTTCTAGAAATGAAATAAATGCCTTCTATACACCTCAAACATTCACTCTATGATGGAAGATTGTTGTTTTTCGCAATATTTTTTGAAATTTGGGCTCTTTTACTAACATTAACTTTTGCGCTGAGGCATCTTTAAGGCTCATTTCTTGCCTTTAATGATTTATTCTGGGTTTTATTTTGTTTATTTGATGACAATGAACAACAATACACACCATGGAAACATTTTTGTTTGATTTGTGTCGAGTGAGAATTTCACCTAGAACCCAAAGGGGGGGTATTGGCACTTTTCACGGAAAAATGTGAAAAATTAAAATTTCTAAAAATTAAAAAAATGCCTTCTATACACCTAAAACATTCACTCTATAATGGAAGATTGTGGTTTTTCGCAATATTTTTTTGAAATTTGGGCTCTTTTACTAACATTAACACTTGCGCTGAGGCATCTTTTATGCTCATTTCTTGTCTTTAATGATTTATTCTGGGTTTTATTTTGTTTATTTGATGAAAATGAACAACAATACACACCATTGAAGCATTTTTGTTTGATTTGTGTTGAGTGAGAATTTCACCTAGAACCCAAAGGGGGGGGTATTGGCACTTTTATGGAAAAATGTGAAATATTAAAATTTCTAAAAATGAAATAAATGCCTTCTATACACCTCAAACATTCACTCTCTAACGGAAGATTTTTGTTTTTCGCAATATTTTTTGAAATTTGGGCTCTTTTACTAACATTAACACTTGCGCTGAGGCATCTTTTATGCTCATTTCTTGTCTTTAATGATTTATTCTGGGTTTTAATTTGTTTATTTGATGAAAATGAACAACAATACACGCCATGGAAACATTTTTGTTTGATTTGTGTCGAGTGAGAATTTCACCTAGAACCCAAAGGGGGGGGTATTGGCACTTTTCATGGAAAAATGTGAAAAATTAAAATTTCTAAAAATGAAATAAATGCCTTCTATACACCTCAAACATTCACTCTATAATGGAAGATTGTTGTTTTTCGCAATATTTTTTGAAATTTGGGCTCTTTTACTAACATTAACATTTGCGCTGAGGCATCTTTTATGCTCATTTCTTGTCTTTAATGATTTATTCTGGGTTTTATCTTGTTTATTTGATGAAAATGAACAACAATACACAACATGGAAACATTTTTGTTTGATTTGTGTTGAGTAAGAATTTCACCTAGAACCCAAAGGGGAGGGGGTATTGGCCTTTTTCGTGGAAAAATGTGAAAAATTAAAATTTCTAAAAATGAAATAAATGCCTTCTATACACCTCAAACATTCACTCTATAATGGAAGATTGTTGTTTTTCGTAATATTTTTTGAAATTTGGGCTCTTTTACTAACATTAACATTTGCGCTGAAGCATCTTTTATGCTCATTTCTTGTCTTTAATGATTTATTCTGGGTTTTATTTTGTTTATTTGATGAAAATGAACAACAATACACACCATGGAAACATTTTTGTTTGATTTGTGCTGAGTGAGAATTTCACCTACAACCCAAAGGGGGGGTATTGGCCTTTTTCGTGGAAAAATGTGAAAAATTAAAATTTCTAAAAATGAAATAAATGCCTTCTATACACCTCAAACATTCACTCTATAATGGAAGATTCTTGTTTTTCGCAATATTTTTTGAAATTTTGGCTCTTTTACTAACATTAACACTTGCGCTGAGGCATCTTTTATCCTCATTTCTTGTCTTTAATGATTTATTCTGGGTTTTATTTTGTTTATTTGATGAAAATGAACAACAATACACACCATGGAAACATTTTTGTTTGATTTGTGTCGAGTGAGAATTTCACCTAGAACCCAAAGGGGGGGATATTGGCACTTTTCGTGGAAAAATGTGAAAAATTAAAATTTCTAGAAATGAAATAAATGTCTTCTATACACCTCAAACATTCACTCTATGATGGAAGATTGAGGTTTTTCGCAATATTTTTTGAAATTTGGGCTCTTTTACTAACATTAACTTTTGCGCTGAGGCATCTTTTAGGCTCACTTCTTGCCTTTAATGATTTATTCTGGGTTTTATTTTGTTTATTTGATGAAAATGAACAACAATACACACCATGGAAACATTTTTGTTTGATTTGTGTTGAGTGAGAATTTCACCTAGAACCCAAAGGGGGGGGTATTGGCCTTTTTCGTGGAAAAATGTGAAAAATTAAAATTTCTAGAAATGAAATAAATGCCTTCTATACACCTCAAACATTCACTCTATGATGGAAGATTGTTGTTTTTCGCAATATTTTTTGAAATTTGGGCTCTTTTACTAACATTCACTTTTGCGCTGAGGCATCTTTAAGGCTCATTTCTTGCCTTTAATGATTTATTCTGGGTTTTATTTTGTTTATTTGATGAAAATGAACAACAATACACACCATGGAAACATTTTTGTTTGATTTGTGTCGAGTGAGAATTTCACCTAGAACCCAAAGGGGGGGGGTATTGGCACTTTTCGTGGAAAAATGTGAAAAATTAAAATTTCTAGAAATGAAATAAATGTCTTCTATACACCTCAAACATTCACTCTATGATGGAAGATTGAGGTTTTTCGCAATATTTTTTGAAATTTGGGCTCTTTTACTAACATTAACTTTTGCGCTGAGGCATCTTTTAGGCTCACTTCTTGCCTTTAATGATTTATTCTGGGTTTTATTTTGTTTATTTGATGAAAATGAACAACAATACACACCATGGAAACATTTTTGTTTGATTTGTGTTGAGTGAGAATTTCACCTAGAACCCAAAGGGGGGGGTATTGGCCTTTTTCGTGGAAAAATGTGAAAAATTAAAATTTCTAGAAATGAAATAAATGCCTTCTATACACCTCAAACATTCACTCTATGATGGAAGATTGTTGTTTTTCGCAATATTTTTTGAAATTTGGGCTCTTTTACTAACATTCACTTTTGCGCTGAGGCATCTTTAAGGCTCATTTCTTGCCTTTAATGATTTATTCTGGGTTTTATTTTGTTTATTTGATGACAATGAACAACAATACGCACCATGGAAACATTTTTGTTTGATTTGTGTCGAGTGAGAATTTCACCTAGAACCCAAAGGGGGGGTATTGGCACTTTTCACGGAAAAATGTGAAAAATTAAAATTTCTAAAAATTAAAAAAATGCCTTCTATACACCTAAAACATTCACTCTATAATGGAAGATTGTGGTTTTTCGCAATATTTTTTTGAAATTTGGGCTCTTTTACTAACATTAACACTTGCGCTGAGGCATCTTTTATGCTCATTTCTTGTCTTTAATGATTTATTCTGGGTTTTATTTTGTTTATTTGATGAAAATGAACAACAATACACACCATGGAAACATTTTTGTTCGATTTGTGTCGAGTGAGAATTTCACCTAGAACCCAAAGGGGGGGTATTGGCACTTTTCATGGAATAATGTGAAAAATTAAAATTTCTAAAAATGAAATAAATGCCTTCTATACACCTAAAACATTCACTCTATAATGGAAGATTGTGGTTTTTCGCAATATTTTTTTGAAATTTGGGCTCTTTTACTAACATTAACATTTGCGCTGAGGCATCTTTTATGCTCATTTCTTGTCTTTAATGATTTATTCTGGGTTTTATTTTTTTTATTTGATGAAAATGAACAACAATACACACCATGGAAACATTTTTGTTTGATTTGTGTCGAGTGAGAATTTCACCTAGAACCCAAAGGGGGGGGTATTGGCACTTATCACGGAAAAATGTGAAAAATTAAAATTTCTAAAAATTAAAAAAATGCCTTCTATACACCTAAAACATTCACTCTATAATGGAAGATTGTGGTTTTTCGCAATATTTTTTTGAAATTTGGGCTCTTTTACTAACATTAACATTTGCGCTGAGGCATCTTTTATGCTCATTTCTTGTCTTTAATGATTTATTCTGGGTTTTATTTTGTTTATTTGATGAAAATGAACAACAATACACACCATGGAAACATTTTTGTTTGATATGTGCTGAGTGAGAATTTCATCTAGAACCCAAAGGGGGGGGTATTGGCCTTTTTCGTGGAAAAATGTGAAAAATTAAAATTTCTAAAAATGAAATAAATGCCTTCTATACACCTAAAACATTCACTCTATAATGGAAGATTCTTGTTTTTCGCAATATTTTTTGAAATTTGGGCTCTTTTACTAACATTAACACTTGCGCTGAGGCATCTTTTATCCTCATTTCTTGTCTTTAATGATTTATTCTGGGTTTTATTTTGTTTATTTGATGAAAATGAACAACAATACACACCATGGAAACATTTTTGTTTGATTTGTGTCGAGTGAGAATTTCACCTAGAACCCAAAGGGGGGGGTATTGGCCTTTTTCGTGGAAAAATGTGAAAAATTAAAATTTCTAGAAATGAAATAAATGCCTTCTATACACCTCAAACATTCACTCTATGATGGAAGATTGTTGTTTTTCGCAATATTTTTTGAAATTTGGGCTCTTTTACTAACATTAACTTTTGCGCTGAGGCATCTTTTAGGCTCATTTCTTGCCTTTAATGATTTATTCTGGGTTTTATTTTGTTTATTTGATGAAAATGAACAACAATACACACCATGGAAACATTTTTGTTTGATTTGTGTTGAGTGAGAATTTCACCTAGAACCCAAAGGGGGGGGCATTGGCCTTTTTCGTGGAAAAATGTGAAAAATTAAAATTTCTAAAAATGAAATAAATGCCTTCTATACACCTCAAACATTCACTCTATAATGGAAGATTGTTGTTTTTCGCAATATTTTTTCAAATTTGGGCTCTTTTACTAACATTAACTTTTGCGCTAAGGGCCTTTTAGGCTCATTTCTTGCCTTTAATGATTTATTCTGGGTTTTATTTTGTTTATTTGATGAAAATGAACAACAATACACACCATGGAAACATTTTTGTTTGATTTGTGCTGAGTGAGAATTTCACCTAGAACCCAAAGGGGGGGGGTATTGGCCTTTTTCGTGGAAAAATGTGAAAAATTAAAATTTCTAGAAATGAAATAAATTCCTTCTATACACCTCAAACATTCACTCTATGATGGAAGATTGTTGTTTTTCGCAATATTTTTTGAAATTTGGGCTCTTTTACTAACATTAACTTTTGCGCTGAGGCATCTTTTAGGCTCATTTCTTGCCTTTAATGATTTATTCTGGGTTTTATTTTGTTTATTTGATGAAAATGAACAACAATACACACCATGGAAACATTTTTGTTTGATTTGTGTTGAGTGAGAATTTCACCTAGAACCCAAAGGGGGGGGTATTGGCCTTTTTCGTGGAAAAATGTGAAAAATTAAAATTTCTAAAAATGAAATAAATGCCTTCTATACACCTCAAACATTCACTCTATAATGGAAGATTGTTGTTTTTCGCAATATTTTTTCAAATTTGGGCTCTTTTACTAACATTAACTTTTGCGCTGAGGCATCTTTTAGGCTCATTTCTTGCCTTTAATGATTTATTCTGGGTTTTATTTTGTTTATTTGATGAAAATGAACAACAATACACACCATGGAAACATTTTTGTTTGATTTGTGTCGAGTGAGAATTTCACCTAGAACCCAAAGGGGGGGGGTATTGGCACTTTTATGGAATAATGTGAAATATTAAAATTTCTAAAAATGAAATAAATGCCTTCTATACACCTCAAACATTCACTCTATAACGGAAGATTTTTGTTTTTCGCAATATTTTTTGAAATTTGGGCTCTTTTACTAACATTAACACTTGCGCTGAGGCATCTTTTATGCTCATTTCTTGTCTTTAATGATTTATTCTGGGTTTTATTTTATTTATTTGATGAAAATGAACAACAATACACGCAATGGAAACATTTTTGTTTGATTTGTGTCGAGTGAGAATTTCACCTAGAACCCAAAGGGGGGGGCATTGGCCTTTTTCGTGGAAAAATGTGAAAAATTAAAATTTCTAAAAATGAAATAAATGCCTTCTATACACCTCAAACATTCACTCTATAATGGAAGATTGTTGTTTTTCGCAATATTTTTTGAAATTTGGGCTCTTTTACTAACATTAACATTTGCGCTGAGGCATCTTTTATGCTCATTTCTTGTCTTTAATGATTTATTCTGGGTTTTATCTTGTTTATTTGATGAAAATGAACAACAATACACAACATGGAAACATTTTTGTTTGATTTGTGTTGAGTGAGAATTTCACCTAGAACCCAAAGGGGGGGGTATTGGCCTTTTTCGTGGAAAAATGTGAAAAATTAAAATTTCTAAAAATGAAATAAATGCCTTCTATACACCTCAAACATTCACTCTATAATGGAAGATTGTGGTTTTTCGCAATATTTTTTTGAAATTTGGGCTCTTTTACTAACATTAACATTTGCGCTGAGGCATCTTTTATGCTCATTTCTTGTCTTTAATGATTTATTCTGGGTTTTATTTTATTTATTTGATGAAAATGAACAACAATACACGCAATGGAAACATTTTTGTTTGATTTGTGTCGAGTGAGAATTTCACCTAGAACCCAAAGGGGGGGGCATTGGCCTTTTTCGTGGAAAAATGTGAAAAATTAAAATTTCTAAAAATGAAATAAATGCCTTCTATACACCTCAAACATTCACTCTATAATGGAAGATTGTTGTTTTTCGCAATATTTTTTGAAATTTGGGCTCTTTTACTAACATTAACATTTGCGCTGAGGCATCTTTTATGCTCATTTCTTGTCTTTAATGATTTATTCTGGGTTTTATCTTGTTTATTTGATGAAAATGAACAACAATACACAACATGGAAACATTTTTGTTTGATTTGTGTTGAGTGAGAATTTCACCTAGAACCCAAAGGGGGGGGTATTGGCCTTTTTCGTGGAAAAATGTGAAAAATTAAAATTTCTAAAAATGAAATAAATGCCTTCTATACACCTCAAACATTCACTCTATAATGGAAGATTGTGGTTTTTCGCAATATTTTTTTGAAATTTGGGCTCTTTTACTAACATTAACATTTGCGCTGAGGCATCTTTTATGCTCATTTCTTGTCTTTAATGATTTATTCTGGGTTTTATTTTGTTTATTTGATGAAAATGAACAACAATACACACCATGGAAACATTTTTGTTTGATTTGTGCTGAGTGAGAATTTCACCTAGAACCCAAAGGGGGGGGTATTGGCCTTTTTCGTGGAAAAATGTGAAAAATTAAAATTTCTAAAAATGAAATAAATGCCCTCTATACACCTCAAACATTCACTCTATAATGGAAGATTCTTGTTTTTCGCAATATTTTTTGAAATTTTGGCTCTTTTACTAACATTAACACTTGCGCTGAGGCATCTTTTATCCTCATTTCTTGTCTTTAATGATTTATTCTGGGTTTTATTTTGTTTATTTGATGAAAATGAACAACAATACACACCATGGAAACATTTTTGTTTGATTTGTGTCGAGTGAGAATTTCACCTAGAACCCAAAGGGGGGGGGGTATTGGCCTTTTTCGTGGAAAAATGTGAAAAATTAAAATTTCTAGAAATGAAATAAATGCCTTCTATACACCTCAAACATTCACTCTATGATGGAAGATTGTTGTTTTTCGCAATATTTTTTGAAATTTGGGCTCTTTTACTAACAATAACTTTTGCGCTGAGGCATCTTTTAGGCTCATTTCTTGCCTTTAATGATTTATTCTGGGTTTTATTTTGTTTATTTGATGACAATGAACAACAATACACACCATGGAAACATTTTTGTTTGATTTGTGTCGAGTGAGAATTTCACCTAGAACCCAAAGGGGGGGTATTGGCACTTTTCACGGAAAAATGTGAAAAATTAAAATTTCTAAAAATTAAAAAAATGCCTTCTATACACCTAAAACATTCACTCTATAATGGAAGATTGTGGTTTTTCGCAATATTTTTTTGAAATTTGGGCTCTTTTACTAACATTAACACTTGCGCTGAGGCATCTTTTATGCTCATTTCTTGTCTTTAATGATTTATTCTGGGTTTTATTTTGTTTATTTGATGAAAATGAACAACAATACACACCATTGAAGCATTTTTGTTTGATTTGTGTTGAGTGAGAATTTCACCTAGAACCCAAAGGGGGGGGTATTGGCCTTTTTCGTGGAAAAATGTGAAAAATTAAAATTTCTAAAAATGAAATAAATGCCTTCTATACACCTCAAACATTCTCTCTATAATGGAAGATTGTTGTTTTTCGCAATATTTTTTGAAATTTGGGCTCTTTTACTAACATTAACATTTGCGCTGAGGCATCTTTTAGGCTCATTTCTTGTCTTTAATGATTTATTCTGGGTTTTATTTTGTTTATTTGATGAAAATGAACAACAATACACACCATGGAAACATTTTTGTTTGATTTGTGTTGAGTGAGAATTTCACCTAGAACCCAAAAGGGGGGGTATTGGCCTTTTTCGTGGAAAAATGTGAAAAATTAAAATTTCTAAAAATGAAATAAATGCCTTCTATACACCTCAAACATTCACTCTATAATGGAAGATTGTTGTTTTTCGCAATATTTTTTGAAATTTGGGCTCTTTTACTAACATTAACATTTGCGCTGAAGCATCTTTTATGCTCATTTCTTGTCTTTAATGATTTATTCTGGGTTTTATTTTGTTTATTTGATGAAAATGAACAACAATACACACCATGGAAACATTTTTGTTCGATTTGTGTCGAGTGAGAATTTCACTTAGAACCCAAAGGGGGGGTATTGGCACTTTTCATGGAAAAATGTGAAAAATTAAAATTTCTAAAAATGAAATAAATGCCTTCTTTACACCTAAAACATTCACTCTATAATGGAAGATTGTGGTTTTTCGCAATATTTTTTTGAAATTTGGGCTCTTTTACTAACATTAACATTTGCGCTGAGGCATCTTTTATGCTCATTTCTTGTCTTTAATGATTTATTCTGGGTTTTATTTTTTTTATTTGATGAAAATGAACAACAATACACACCATGGAAACATTTTTGTTTGATTTGTGTCGAGTGAGAATTTCACCTAGAACCCAAAGGGAGGGGTATTGGCACTTATCACGGAAAAATGTGAAAAATTAAAATTTCTAAAAATTAAAAAAATGCCTTCTATACACCTCAAACATTCACTCTATAATGGAAGATTGTTGTTTTTCGCAATATTTTTTGAAATTTGGGCTCTTTTACTAACATTAACATTTGCGCTGAGGCATCTTTTATGCTCATTTTTTGTCTTTAATGATTTATTCTGGGTTTTATCTTGTTTATTTGATGAAAATGAACAACAATACACAACATGGAAACATTTTTGTTTGATTTGTGTTGAGTGAGAATTTCACCTAGAACCCAAAGGGGGGGGTATTGGCCTTTTTCGTGGAAAAATGTGAAAAATTAAAATTTCTAAAAATGAAATAAATGCCTTCTATACACCTCAAACATTCACTCTATAATGGAAGATTGTTGTTTTTCGCAATATTTTTTGAAATTTGGGCTCTTTTACTAACATTAACATTTGCGCTGAAGCATCTTTTATGCTCATTTCTTGTCTTTAATGATTTATTCTGGGTTTTATTTTGTTTATTTGATGAAAATGAACAACAATACACACCATGGAAACATTTTTGTTCGATTTGTGTCGAGTGAGAATTTCACATAGAATCCAAAGAGGGGGTATTGGCACTTTTCATGGAAAAATGTGAAAAATTAAAATTTCTAAAAATGAAATAAATGCCTTCTATACACCTAAAACATTCACTCTATAATGGAAGATTGTGGTTTTTCGCAATATTTTTTTGAAATTTGGGCTCTTTTACTAACATTAACATTTGCGCTGAGGCATCTTTTATGCTCATTTCTTGTCTTTAATGATTTATTCTGGGTTTTATTTTGTTTATTTGATGAAAATGAACAACAATACACACCATGGAAACATTTTTGTTTGATTTGTGTCGAGTGAGAATTTCACCTAGAACCCAAAGGGGGGGGTATTGGCCTTTTTCGTGGAAAAATGTGAAATATTAAAATTTCTAAAAATGAAATAAATGCCTTCTATACACCTCAAACATTCACTCTATAATGGAAGATTCTTGTTTTTCGCAATATTTTTTGAAATTTTGGCTCTTTTACTAACATTAACACTTGCGCTGAGGCATCTTTTATCCTCATTTCTTGTCTTTAATGATTTATTCTGGGTTTTATTTTGTTTATTTGATGAAAATGAACAACAATACACACCATGGAAACATTTTTGTTTGATTTGTGTCGAGTGAGAATTTCGGCTAGAACCCAAAGGGGGGGGTATTGGCCTTTTTCGTGGAAAAATGTGAAAAATTAAAATTTCTAGAAATGAAATAAATGCCTTCTATACACCTCAAACATTCACTCTATGATGGAAGATTGTTGTTTTTCGCAATATTTTTTGAAATTTGGGCTCTTTTACTAACATTAACTTTTGCGCTGAGGCATCTTTTAGGCTCATTTCTTGCCTTTAATGATTTATTCTGGGTTTTATTTTGTTTATTTGATGACAATGAACAACAATACACACCATGGAAACATTTTTGTTTGATTTGTGTCGAGTGAGAATTTCACCTAGAACCCAAAGGGGGGGTATTGGCACTTTTCACGGAAAAATGTGAAAAATTAAAATTTCTAAAAATTAAAAAAATGCCTTCTATACACCTAAAACATTCACTCTATAATGGAAGATTGTGGTTTTTCGCAATATTTTTTTGAAATTTGGGCTCTTTTACTAACATTAACACTTGCGCTGAGGCATCTTTTATGCTCATTTCTTGTCTTTAATGATTTATTCTGGGTTTTATTTTGTTTATTTGATGAAAATGAACAACAATACACACCATTGAAGCATTTTTGTTTGATTTGTGTTTAGTGAGAATTTCACCTAGAACCCAAAGGGGGGGTATTGGCCTTTTTCGTGGAAAAATGTGAAAAATTAAAATTTCTAAAAATGAAATAAATGCCTTCTATACACCTCAAACATTCACTCTATAATGGAAGATTGTTGTTTTTCGCAATATTTTTTGAAATTTGGGCTCTTTTACTAACATTAACATTTGCGCTGAAGCATCTTTTATGCTCATTTCTTGTCTTTAATGATTTATTCTGGGTTTTATTTTGTTTATTTGATGAAAATGAACAACAATACACACCATGGAAACATTTTTGTTCGATTTGAGTCGAGTTAGAATTTCACTTAGAACCCAAAGGGGGGGTATTGGCACTTTTCATGGAAAAATGTGAAAAATTAAAATTTCTAAAAATGAAATAAATGCCTTCTTTACACCTAAAACATTCACTCTATAATGGAAGATTGTGGTTTTTCGCAATATTTTTTTGAAATTTGGGCTCTTTTACTAACATTAACATTTGCGCTGAGGCATCTTTTATGCTCATTTCTTGTCTTTAATGATTTATTCTGGGTTTTATTTTTTTTATTTGATGAAAATGAACAACAATACACACCATGGAAACATTTTTGTTTGATTTGTGTCGAGTGAGAATTTCACCTAGAAGCCAAAGGGAGGGGTATTGGCACTTATCACGGAAAAATGTGAAAAATTAAAATTTCTAAAAATTAAAAAAATGCCTTCTATACACCTAAAACATTCACTCTATAATGGAAGATTGTGGTTTTTCGCAATATTTTTTTGAAATTTGGGCTCTTTTACTAACATTAACATTTGCGCTGAGGCATCTTTTATGCTCATTTCTTGTCTTTAATGATTTATTCTGGGTTTTATTTTGTTTATTTGATGAAAATGAACAACAATACACACCATGGAAACATTTTTGTTTGATTTGTGCTGAGTGAGAATTTCACCTAGAACCCAAAGGGGGGGGTATTGGCCTTTTTCGTGGAAAAATGTGAAAAATTAAAATTTCTAAAAATGAAATAAATGCCTTCTATACACCTCAAACATTCACTCTATAATGGAAGATTCTTGTTTTTCGCAATATTTTTTGAAATTTGGGCTCTTTTACTAACATTAACACTTGCGCTGAGGCATCTTTTATCCTCATTTCTTGTCTTTAATGATTTATTCTGGGTTTTATTTTGTTTATTTGATGAAAATGAACAACAATACACACCATGGAAACATTTTTGTTTGATTTGTGTCGAGTGAGAATTTCACCTAGAACCCAAAGGGGGGGGGTATTGGCCTTTTTCGTGGAAAAATGTGAAAAATTAAAATTTCTAGAAATGAAATAAATGCCTTCTATACACCTCAAACATTCACTCTATGATGGAAGATTGTTGTTTTTCGCAATATTTTTTGAAATTTGGGCTCTTTTACTAACATTAACTTTTGCGCTGAGGCATCTTTTAGGCTCATTTCTTGCCTTTAATGATTTATTCTGGGTTTTATTTTGTTTATTTGATGAAAATGAAATCCAATACACACCATGGAAACATTTTTGTTTGATTTGTGTCGAGTGAGAATTTCACCTAGAACCCAAAGGGGGGGTATTGGCACTTTTCACGGAAAAATGTGAAAAATTAAAATTTCTAAAAATTAAAAAAATGCCTTCTATACACCTAAAACATTCACTCTATAATGGAAGATTGTGGTTTTTCGCAATATTTTTTTGAAATTTGGGCTCTTTTACTAACAATAACACTTGCGCTGAGGCATCTTTTATGCTCATTTCTTGTCTTTAATGATTTATTCTGGGTTTTATTTTGTTTATTTGATGAAAATGAACAACAATACACACCATGGAAGCATTTTTGTTTGATTTGTGTTGAGTGAGAATTTCACCTAGAACCCAAAGGGGGGGGTATTGGCCTTTTTCGTGGAAAAATGTGAAAAATTAAAATTTCTAAAAATGAAATAAATGCCTTCTATACACCTCAAACATTCACTCTATAATGGAAGATTGTTGTTTTTCGCAA
Source organism: Hetaerina americana (assembly GCF_022747635.1). Classification (NCBI taxonomy): domain Eukaryota; kingdom Metazoa; phylum Arthropoda; class Insecta; order Odonata; family Calopterygidae; genus Hetaerina; species Hetaerina americana. Next base: position 68,350 of record NW_027287177.1, on the reverse strand, counting down.
TATTTTTTGAAATTTGGGCTCTTTTACTAACAGTAACATTTGCGCTGAGGCATCTTTTAGGCTCATTTCTTGTCTTTAATGATTTATTCTGGGTTTTATTTTGTTTATTTGATGAAAATGAACAACAATACACACCATGGAAACATTTTTGTTTGATTTGAGTTGAGTGAGAATTTCACCTAGAACCGAAAGGGGGGGTATTGGCACTTTTCATGGAAAAATGTGAAAAATTAAAATTTCTAAAAATGAAATAAATGCCTTCTATACACCTCAAACATTCACTCTATGATGGAAGATTGTTGTTTTTCGCAATATTTTTTGAAATTTGGGCTCTTTTACTAACATTAACTTTTGCGCTGAGGCATCTTTTAGGCTCATTTCTTGCCTTTAATGATTTATTCTGGGTTTTATTTTGTTTATTTGATGAAAATGAACAACAATACACACCATGGAAACATTTTTGTTTTATTTGTGTCGAGTGAGAATTTCACCTAGAACCCAAAGGGGGGGGTATTGGCACTTTTCGTGGAAAAATGTGAAAAATTAACATTTCTAAAAATGAAATAAATGCCTTCTATACACCTAAAACATTCACTCTATAATGGAAGATTGTTGTTTTTCGCAATATTTTTTGAAATTTGGGCTCTTTTACTAACATTAACATTTGCGCTGAGGCATCTTTTAGGCTCATTTCTTGTTTTTAATGATTTATTCTGGGTTTTATTTTGTCTATTTGATGAAAATGAACAACAATACACACCATGGAAACATTTTTGTTTGATTTGTGTTGAGTGAGAATTTCACCTAGAACCCAAAGGGGGGGTATTGGCCTTTTTCGTGGAAAAATGTGAAAAATTAAAATTTCTAAAAATGAAATAAATGCCTTCTATACACCTCAAACATTCACTCTATAATGGAAGATTGTTGTTTTTCGCAATATTTTTTGAAATTTGGGCTCTTTTACTAACATTAACATTTGCGCTGAGGCATCTTTTAGGCTCATTTCTTGTCTTTAATGATTTATTCTGGGTTTTATTTTGTTTATTTGATGAAAATGAACAACAATACACACCATGGAAACATTTTTGTTTGATTTGTGTTGAGTGAGAAGATTGGCACTTTTCATGGAAAAATGTGAAAAATTAAAATTTCTAAAAATGAAATAAATGCCTTCTATACACCTCAAACATTCACTCTATGATGGAAGATTGTTGTTTTTCGCAATATTTTTTGAAATTTGGGCTCTTTTACTAACATTAACGTTTGCGCTGAGGCATCTTTTAGGCTCATTTCTTGCCTTTAATGATTTATTCTGGGTTTTATTTTGTTTATTTGATGAAAATGAACAACAATACGCACCATGGAAACATTTTTGTTTTATTTGTGTCGAGTGAGAATTTCACCTAGAACCCAAAGGGGGGGGTATTGGCACTTTTCGTGGAGAAATGTGAAAAATTAACATTTCTAAAAATAAAATAAATGCCTTCTATACGCCTCAAACATTCACTCTATAATGGAAGATTGTTGTTTTTCGCAATATTTTTTGAAATTTGGGCTCTTTTACTAACATTAACATTTGCGCTGAGGCATCTTTTAGGCTCATTTCTTGCCTTTAATGATTTATTCTGGGTTTTATTTTGTTTATTTGATGAAAATGAACAACAATACACACCATGGAAACATTTTTGTTTGATTTGTGTCGAGTGAGAATTTCACCTAGAACCCAAAGGGGGGGGTATTGGCACTTTTCATGGAAAAATGTGAAAAATTAAAATTTCTAAAAATGAAATAAATGCCTTCTATACACCTCAAACATTCACTCAATAATGGAAGATTGTTGTTTTTCGCAATATTTTTTGAAATTTGGGCTCTTTTACTAACATTAACACTTGCGCTGAGGCATCTTTTATGCTCATTTCTTGTCTTTAATGATTTATTCTGGGTTTTATTTTGTTTATTTGATGAAAATAAACAACAATACACACCATGGAAACATTTTTGTTTGATTTGTGTCGAGTGAGAATTTCACCTAGAACCCAAAGGGGGGGGTTTTGGCACTTTTCACGGAAAAATGTGCAAAATTAAAATTTCTAAAAATTAAAAAATGCCTTCTATACACCTCAAACATTCACTCTATAATGGAAGATTGTTGTTTTTCGCAATATTTTTTGAAATTTGGGCTCTTTTACTAACATTTACATTTGCGCTGAGGCATCTTTTAGGCTCATTTCTTGTCTTTAATGATTTATTCTGGGTTTTATTTTGTTTATTTGATGAAAATGAACAACAATACACACCATGGAAACATTTTTGTTTGATTTGTGTTGAGTGAGAATTTCACCTAGAACCCAAAGGGGGGGGGTATTGGCCTTTTTCGTGGAAAAATGTGAAAAATTAAAATTTCTAAAAATGAAAAAAATGCCTTCTATACACCTCAAACATTCACTCTATGATGGAAGATTGTTGTTTTTCGCAATATTTTTTGAAATTTGGGCTCTTTTACTAACATTAACTTTTTGCGCTGAGGCACCTTTTAGGCTCATTTCTTGCCTATAATGATTTATTCTGGGTTTTATTTTGTTTATTTGATGAAAATGAACAACAATACACACCATGGAAACATTTTTGTTTGATTTGTGTCAAGTGAGAATTTCACCTAGAACCCAAAGGGGGGGGTATTGGCACTTTTATGGAATAATGTGAAATAATTAAAATTTCTAAAAATGAAATAAATGCCTTCTATACACCTCAAACATTCACTATATAACGGAAGATTTTTGTTTTTCGCAATATTTTTTGAAATTTGGGCTCTTTTACTAACATTAACACTTGCGCTATGGCATATTTTATGCTCATTTCTTGTCTTTAATGATTTATTCTGGGTTTTATTTTGTTTATTTGATGAAAATGAACAACAATACACACCATGGAAACATTTTTGTGTTATTTGTGTCGAGTGAGAATTTCACCTAGAACCCAAAGGGGGGGGTATTGGCACTTTTCACGGAAAAATGTGAAAAATTAAAATTTCTAAAAATGAAATAAATGCCTTCTCTACACCTCAAACATTCACTCTATAATGGAAGATTGTTGTTTTTTGCAATATTTTTTGAAATTTGGGCTCTTTTACTAACATTAACATTTGCGCTGAGGCATCTTTTAGGGTCATTTCTTGCCTTTAATGATTTATTCTGGGTTTTATTTTGTTTATTTGATGAAAATGAACAACAATACACACCATGGAAACATTTTTGTTTGATTTGTGTTGAGTGAGAATTTCACCTAGAACCCAAAGGGCAATAAGGGGGGTATTGGCCTTTTTCGTGGAAAAATGTGAAAAATTAAAATTTCTAAAAATGAAATAAATGCCTTCTATACACCTCAAACATTCACTCTATGATGGAAGATTGTTGTTTTTCGCAATATTTTTTGAAATTTGGGCTCTTTTACTAACATTAACACTTGCGCTGAGGCATCTTTTATGCTCATTTCTTGCCTTTAATGATTTATTCTGGGTTTTATTTTGTTTATTTGATGAAAAGGAACAACAATACACACCATGGAAACATTTTTGTTTGATTTGTGTCGAGTGAGAATTTCACCTAGAACCCAAAGGGGGGGGTATTGGCCTTTTTCGTGGAAAAATGTGAAAAATTAAAATTTCTAAAAATGAAATAAATGCCTTCTCTACACCTCAAACATTCACTCTATAATGGAAGATTGTTGTTTTTCGCAATATTTTTTGAAATTTGGGCTCTTTTACTAACATTAACATTTGCGCTGAGGCATCTTTTAGGCTCATTTCTTGTCTTTAATGATTTATTCTGGGTTTTATTTTGTTTATTTGATGAAAATGAACAACAATACACACCATGGAAACATTTTTGTTTGATTTGTGTTGAGTGAGAATTTCACCTAGAACCCAAAGGGGGGGGTATTGGCACTTTTCGTGGAAAAATGTGAAAAATTAACATTTCTAAAAATGAAATAAATGCCTTCTATACGCCTCAAACATTCACTCTATAATGGAAGATTGTTGTTTTTCGCAATATTTTTTGAAATTTGGGCTCTTTTACTAACATTACCATTTGCGCTGAGGCATCTTTTAGGCTCATTTCTTGTCTTTAATGATTTATTCTGGGTTTTATTTTGTTTATTTGATGAAAATGAACAACAATACACACCATGGAAACATTTTTGTTTGATTTGTGTTGAGTGAGAATTTCACCTAGAACCCAAAGGGGGGGGTATTGGCACTTTTCATGGAAAAATGTGAAAAATTAAAATTTCTAAAAATGAAATAAATGCCTTCTATACACCTCAAACATTCACTCTATAATGGAGAATTGTTGTTTTCCGCAATATTTTTTGAAATTTGGGCTCTTTTACTAACATTAACATTTGCGCTGAGGCATCTTTTATGCTCATCTCTTGTCTTTAATGATTTATTCTGGGTTTTATTTTGTTCATTTGATGAAAATGAACAACAATACACACCATGGAAACATTTTTGTTTGATTTGTGTCGAGTGAGAATTTCACCTAGAACCCAAAGGGGGGGGTATTGGCACTTTTCACGGAAAAATGTGAAAAATTAAAATTTCTAAAAATGAAATAAATGCCTTCTATACACCTCAAACATTCACTCTATGATGGAAGATTGTTGTTTTTCGCAATATTTTTTGAAATTTGGGCTCTTTTACTAACATTAACTTTTGCGCTGAGGCATCTTTTAGGCTCATTTCTTGACTTTAATGATTTATTCTGGGTTTTATTTTGTTTATTTGATGAAAAGGAACAACAATACACACCATGGAAACATTTTTGTTTGATTTGTGTCGAGAGAGATTTTCACCTAGAACCCAAAGGGGGGGTATTGGCACTTTTCACGGAAAAATGTGAAAAATTAAAATTTCTAAAAATTAAAAAAATGCCTTCTATACACCTAAAACATTCACTCTATAATGGAAGATTGTGGTTTTTCGCAATATTTTTTTGAAATTTGGGCTCTTTTACTAACATTAACACTTGCGCTGAGGCATCTTTTATGCTCATTTCTTGTCTTTAATGATTTATTCTGGGTTTTATTTTGTTTATTTGATGAAAATGAACAACAATACACACCATGGAAGCATTTTTGTTTGATTTGTGTTGAGTGAGAATTTCACCTAGAACCCAAAGGGGGGGGGTATTGGCCTTTTTCGTGGAAAAATGTGAAAAATTAAAATTTCTAAAAATGAAATAAATGCCTTCTATACACCTCAAACATTCACTCTATAATGGAAGATTGTTGTTTTTCGCAATATTTTTTGAAATTTGGGCTCTTTTACTAACATTAACATTTGCGCTGCGGCATCTTTTAGGCTCATTTCTAGTCTTTAATGATGTATTCTGGGTTTTATTTTGTTTATTTGATGAAAATGAACAACAATACACACCATGGAAACATTTTTGTTTGATATGTGTCGAGTGAGAATTTCACCTAGAACCCAAAGGGGGGGGTATTGGCCTTTTTCGTGGAAAAATGTGAAAAATTAAAATTTCTAAAAATGAAATAAATGCCTTCTATACACCTCAAACATTCACTCTATAATGGAAGATTGTTGTTTTTCGCAATATTTTTTGAAATTTGGGCTCTTTTACTAACATTAACATTTGCGCTGCGGCATCTTTTAGGCTCATTTCTAGTCTTTAATGATTTATTCTGGAATTATTTTGTTTATTTGATGAAAATGAACAACAATACACACCATGGAAACATTTTTGTTTGATTTGTGTTGAGTGAGAATTTCACCTAGAACCCAAAGGGGGGGGTATTGGCCTTTTTCGTGGAAAAATGTGAAAAATTAAAATTTCTAAAAATGAAATAAATGCCTTCTCTACACCTCAAACATTCACTCTATAATGGAAGATTGTTGTTTTTCGCAATATTTTTTGAAATTTGGGCTCTTTTACTAACAATAACATTTGCGCTGAGGCATCTTTTAGGGTCATTTCTTGCCTTTAATGATTTATTCTGGGTTTTATTTTGTTTATTTGATGAAAATGAACAACAATACACACCATGGAAACATTTTTGTTTGATTTGTGTTGAGTGAGAATTTCACCTAGAACCCAAAGGGGGGGGTATTGGCCTTTTTCGTGGAAAAATGTGAAAAATTAAAATTTCTAAAAATGAAATAAATGCCTTCTATACACCTCAAACATTCACTCTATGATGGAAGATTGTTGTTTTTCGCAATATTTTTTGAAATTTGGGCTCTTTTACTAACATTAACATTTGCGCTGAGGCATCTTTTAGGCTCATTTCTTGTCTTTAATGATTTATTCTGGGTTTTATTTTGTTTATTTGATGAAAATGAACAACAATACACATCATGGAAACGTTTTTGTTTGATTTGTGTCGAGTGAGAATTTCACCTAGAACCCAAAGGGGGGGGTATTGGCCTTTTTCGTGGAAAAATGTGAAAAATTAAAATTTCTAAAAATGAAATAAATGCCTTCTATACACCTCAAACATTCACTCTATAATGGAAGATTGTTGTTTTTCGCAATATTTTTTGAAATTTGGGCTCTTTTACTAACATTAACATTTGCGCTGAGGCATCTTTTAGGCTCATTTCTTGTCTTTAATGATTTATTCTGGGTTTTATTTTGTTTATTTGATGAAAATGAACAACAATACACACCATGGAAACATTTTTGTTTGATTTGTGTTGAGTGAGAATTTCACCTAGAACCCAAAGGGGGGGGTATTGGCACTTTTCGTGGAAAAATGTGAAAAATTAACATTTCTAAAAATGAAATAAATGCCTTCTATACGCCTCAAACATTCACTCTATAATGGAAGATTGTTGTTTTTCGCAATATTTTTTGAAATTTGGGCTCTTTTACTAACATTAACATTTGCGCTGAGGCATCTTTTAGGCTCATTTCTTGTCTTTAATGATTTATTCTGGGTTTTATTTTGTTTATTTGATGAAAATGAACAACAATACACACCATGGAAACATTTTTGTTTGATATGTGTTGAGTGAGAATTTCACCTAGAACCCAAAGGGGGGGGTATTGGCACTTTTCATGGAAAAATGTGAAAAATTAAAATTTCTAAAAATGAAATAAATGCCTTCTATACACCTCAAACATTCACTCTATAATGGAGAATTGTTGTTTTCCGCAATATTTTTTGAAATTTGGGCTCTTTTACTAACATTAACATTTGCGCTGAGGCATCTTTTATGCTCATCTCTTGTCTTTAATGATTTATTCTGGGTTTTATTTTGTTTATTTGATGAAAATGAACAACAATACACACCATGGAAACATTTTTGTTTGATTTGTGTTGAGTGAGAATTTCACCTAGAACCCAAAGGGGGGGGTATTGGCCTTTTTCGTGGAAAAATGTGAAAAATTAAAATTTCTAAAAATGAAATAAATGCCTTCTATACACCTCAAACATTCACTCTATGATGGAAGATTGTTGTTTTTCGCAATATTTTTTGAAATTTGGGCTCTTTTACTAACATTAACTTTTGCGCTGAGGAATCTTTTAGGCTCATTTCTTGCCTTTAATGATTTATTCTGGGTTTTATTTTGTTTATTTGATGAAAAGGAACAACAACACACACCATGGAAACATTTTTGTTTGATTTGTGTCGAGTGAGAATTTCACCTAGAACCCAAAGGGGGGGTATTGGCACTTTTCACGGAAAAATGTGAAAAATTAAAATTTCTAAAAATTAAAAAAAAGCCTTCTATACACCTAAAACATTCACTCTATAATGGAAGATTGTGGTTTTTCGCAATATTTTTTTGAAATTTGGGCTCTTTTACTAACATTAACACTTGCGCTGAGGCATCTTTTATGCTCATTTCTTGTCTTTAATGATTTATTCTGGGTTTTATTTTGTTTATTTGATGAAAATGAACCACAATACACACCATGGAAGCATTTTTGTTTGATTTGTGTCGAGTGAGAATTTCACCTAGAACCCAAAGGGGGGGGTATTGGCCTTTTTCGTGGAAAAATGTGAAAAATTAAAATTTCTAAAAATGAAATAAATGCCTTCTATACACCTCAAACATTCACTCTATAATGGAAGATTGTTGTTTTTCGCAATATTTTTTGAAATTTGGGCTCTTTTACTAACATTAACATTTGCGCTGAGGCATCTTTTAGGCTCATTTCTTGACTTTAATGATTTATTCTGGGTTTTATTTTGTTTATTTGATGAAAAGGAACAACAATACACACCATGGAAACATTTTTGTTTGATTTGTGTCGAGAGAGATTTTCACCTAGAACCCAAAGGGGGGGTATTGGCACTTTTCACGGAAAAATGTGAAAAATTAAAATTTCTAAAAATTAAAAAAATGCCTTCTATACACCTAAAACATTCACTCTATAATGGAAGATTGTGGTTTTTCGCAATATTTTTTTGAAATTTGGGCTCTTTTACTAACATTAACACTTGCGCTGAGGCATCTTTTATGCTCATTTCTTGTCTTTAATGATTTATTCTGGGTTTTATTTTGTTTATTTGATGAAAATGAACAACAATACACACCATGGAAGCATTTTTGTTTGATTTGTGTTGAGTGAGAATTTCACCTAGAACCCAAAGGGGGGGGTTTTGGCCTTTTTCGTGGAAAAATGTGAAAAATTAAAATTTCTAAAAATGAAATAAATGCCTTCTATACACCTCAAACATTCACTCTATAATGGAAGATTGTTGTTTTTCGCAATATTTTTTGAAATTTGGGCTCTTTTACTAACATTAACATTTGCGCTGCGGCATCTTTTAGGCTCATTTCTAGTCTTTAATGATGTATTCTGGGTTTTATTTTGTTTATTTGATGAAAATGAACAACAATACACACCATGGAAACATTTTTGTTTGATATGTGTCGAGTGAGAATTTCACCTAGAACCCAAAGGGGGGGGTATTGGCACTTTTCACGGAAAAATGTGAAAAATTAAAATTTCTAAAAATTAAAAAAATGCCTTCTATACACCTAAAACATTCACTCTATAATGGAAGATTGTGGTTTTTCGCAATATTTTTTTGAAATTTGGGCTCTTTTACTAACATTAACACTTGCGCTGAGGCATCTTTTATGCTCATTTCTTGTCTTTAATGATTTATTCTGGGTTTTATTTTGTTTATTTGATGAAAATGAACAATAATACACACCATGGAAACATTTTTGTTTGATTTGTGTCGAGTGAGAATTTCACCTAGAACCCAAAGGGGGGGTATTGGCACTTTTCACGGAAAAATGTGAAAAATTAAAATTTCTAAAAATTAAAAAAATGCCTTTTATACACCTAAAACATTCACTCTATAATGGAAGATTGTGGTTTTTCGCAATATTTTTTTGAAATTTGGTCTCTTTTACTAACATTAACATTTGCGCTGAGGCATCTTTTATGCTCATTTCTTGTCTTTAATGATTTATTCTGGGTTTTATTTTGTTTATTTGATGAAAATGAACAACAATACACATCATGGAAACATTTTTGTTTGATTTGTGTCGAGTGAGAATTTCACCTAGAACCCAAAGGGGGGGTATTGGCACTTTTATGGAAAAATGTGAAAAATTAAAATTTCTAAAAATGAAATAAATGCCTTCTATACACCTCAAACATTCACTCTATAACGGAAGATTTTTGTTTTTCGCAATATTTTTTGAAATTTGGGCTCTTTTACTTACATTAACATTTGCGCTGAGGCATCTTTTATGCTCATTTCTTGTCTTTAATGATTTATTCTGGGTTTTATTTTGTTTATTTGATGAAAATGAACAACAATACACACCATGGAAACATTTTTGTTTGATTTGTGTTGAGTGAGAATTTCACCTAGAACCCAAAGGGGGGGGTATTGGCCTTTTTCGTGGAAAAATGTGAAAAATTAAAATTTCTAAAAATGAAATAAATGCCTTCTATTAACCTCAAACATTCACTCTATAATGGAAGATTGTTGTTTTTCGCAATATTTTTTGAAATTTGGGCTCTTTTACTAACATTACCCCTTGCGCTGAGGCATCTTTTATGCTCATTTCTTGTCTTTAATGATTTATTCTGGGTTTTATTTTGTTTATTTGATGAAAATGAACAACAATACACACCATGGAAACAGTTTTGTTTGATTTGTGTCGTGTGAGAATTTCACCTAGAACCCAAAGGGGGGGGTATTGGCACTTTTCCCGGAAAAATGTGAAAAATTAAAATTTCTAAAAATTAAAAAAATGCCTTCTACACACCTAAAACATTCACTCTATAATGGTAGATTGTGGTTTTTCGCAATATTTTTTTGAAATTTGGGCTCTTTTACTAACATTAACATTTGCGCTGAGGCATCTTTTATGCTCATTTCTTGTCTTTAATGATTTATTCTGGGTTTTATTTTTTTTATTTGATGAAAATGAGCAACAATACACACCATGGAAACATTTTTGTTTGATTTGTGTCGAGTGAGAATTTCACCTAGAACCCAAAGGGGGGGGTATTGGCACTTTTCACGGAAAAATGTGAAAAATTAAAATTTCTAAAAATTAAAAAAATGCCTTTTATACACCTAAAACATTCACTCTATAATGGAAGATTGTGGTTTTTCGCAATATTTTTTTGAAATTTGGGCTCTTTTACTAACATTAACATTTGCGCTGAGGCAACCTTTATGCTCATTTCTTGTCTTTAATGATTTATTCTGGGTTTTATTTTGTTTATTTGATGAAAATGAACAACAATACACACCATGGAAACATTTTTGTTTGATTTGTGTCGAGTGAGAATTTCACCTAGAACCCAAAGGGGGGGTATTGGCACTTTAATGGAAAAATGCAAAAAAATATTAAAAATTCTAAAAATGAAATAAATGCCTTCTATACACCTCAAACATTCACTCTATAACGGAAGATTTTTGTTTTTCGCAATATTTTTTGAAATTTGGGCTCTTTTACTAACATTAACACTTGCGCTGAGGCATCTTTTATGCTCATTTTTTGTCTTTAATGATTTATTCTGGGTTTTATTTTGTTTATTTGATGAAAATGAACAACAATACACACCATTGAAGCATTTTTGTTTGATTTGTGTTGAGTGAGAATTTCACCTAGAACCCAAAGGGGGGGGTATTGGCCTTTTTCGTGGAAAAATGTGAAAAATTAAAATTTCTAAAAATGAAATAAATGCCTTCTATACACCTCAAACATTCACTCTATGATGGAAGATTTTTGTTTTTCGCAATATTTTTTGAAATTTGGGCTCTTTTACTAACATTAACTTTTGCGCTGAGGCATCTTTTAGGCTCATTTCTTGCCTTTAATGATTTATTCTGGGTTTTATTTTGTTTATTTGATGAAAAGGAACAACAATACACACCATGGAAACATTTTTGTTTGATTTGTGTCGAGTGAGAATTTCACCTAGAACCCAAAGGGGGGGTATTGGCACTTTTCACGGAAAAATGTGAAAAATTAAAATTTCTAAAAATTAAAAAAATGCCTTCTATACACCTAAAACATTCACTCTATAATGGAAGATTGTGGTTTTTCGCAATATTTTTTTGAAATTTGGGCTCTTTTACTAACATTAACACTTGCGCTGAGGGATCTTTTATGCTCATTTCTTGTCTTTAATGATTTATTCTGGGTTTTATTTTGTTTATTTGATGAAAATGAACAACAATACACACCATGGAAGCATTTTTGTTTGATTTGTGTTGAGTGAGAATTTCACCTAGAACCCAAAGGGGGGGGTATTGGCCTTTTTCGTGGAAAAATGTGAAAAATTAAAATTTCTAAAAATGAAATAAATGCCTTCTATACACCTCAAACATTCACTCTATTATGGAAGATTGTTGTTTTTCGCAATATTTTTTGAAATTTGGGCTCTTTTACTAACATTAACATTTGCGCTGAGGCATCTTTTAGGCTCATTTCTTGTCTTTAATGATTTATTCTGGGTTTTATTTTGTTTATTTGATGAAAATGAACAACAATACACACCATGGAAACATTTTTGTTTGATTTGTGTTGATTGAGAATTTCACCTAGAACCCAAAGGGGGGGTATTGGCACTTTTCATGGAAAAATGTGAAAAATTAAAATTTCTAAAAATGAAATAAATGCCTTCTATACACCTCAAACATTCACTCTATGATGGAAGATTGTTGTTTTTCGCAATATTTTTTGAAATTTGGGCTCTTTTACTAACATTAACTTTTGCGCTGAGGCATCTTTTAGGCTCATTTCTTGCCTTTAATGATTTATTCTGGGTTTTATTTTGTTTATTTGATGAAAATGAACAACAATACACACCATGGAAACATTTTTGTTTTATTTGTGTCGAGTGAGAATTTCACCTAGAACCCAAAGGGGGGGGTATTAGCACTTTTCGTGGAAAAATGTGAAAAATTAACATTTCTAAAAATGAAATAAATGCCTTCTATACACCTCAAACATTCACTCTATAATGGAAGATTGTGGTTTTTCGCAATATTTTTTTGAAATTTGGGCTCTTTTACTAACATTAACATTTGCGCTGAGGCAACCTTTATGCTCATTTCTTGTCTTTAATGATTTATTCTGGGTTTTATTTTGTTTATTTGATGAAAATGAACAACAATACACACCATGGAAACATTTTTGTTTGATTTGTGTCGAGTGAGAATTTCACCTAGAACCCAAAGGGGGGGTATTGGCACTTTTATGGAAAAATGTAAAATATTAAAATTTCTAAAAATGAAATAAATGCCTTCTATACACCTCAAACATTCACTCTATGATGGAAGATTTTTGTTTTTCGCAATATTTTTTGAAATTTGGGCTCTTTTACTAACATTAACTTTTGCGCTGAGGCATCTTTTAGGCTCATTTCTTGCCTTTAATGATTTATTCTGGGTTTTATTTTGTTTATTTGATGAAAAGGAACAACAATACACACCATGGAAACATTTTTGTTTGATTTGTGTCGAGTGAGAATTTCACCTAGAACCCAAAGGGGGGGTATTGGCACTTTTCACGGAAAAATGTGAAAAATTAAAATTTCTAAAAATTAAAAAAATGCCTTCTATACACCTAAAACATTCACTCTATAATGGAAGATTGTGGTTTTTCGCAATATTTTTTTGAAATTTGGGCTCTTTTACTAACATTAACACTTGCGCTGAGGGATCTTTTATGCTCATTTCTTGTCTTTAATGATTTATTCTGGGTTTTATTTTGTTTATTTGATGAAAATGAACAACAATACACACCATGGAAGCATTTTTGTTTGATTTGTGTTGAGTGAGAATTTCACCTAGAACCCAAAGGGGGGGGTATTGGCCTTTTTCTTGGAAAAATGTGAAAAATTAAAATTTCTAAAAATGAAATAAATGCCTTCTATACACCTCAAACATTAACTCTATAATGGAAGATTGTTGTTTTTCGCAATATTTTTTGAAATTTGGGCTCTTTTACTAACATTAACATTTGCGCTGAGGCATCTTTTAGGCTCATTTCTTGTCTTTAATGATTTATTCTGGGTTTTATTTTGTTTATTTGATGAAAATGAACAACAATACACACCATGGAAACATTTTTGTTTGATTTGTGTTGAGTGAGAATTTCACCTAGAACCCAAAGGGGGGGGTATTGGCACTTTTCGTGGAAAAATGTGAAAAATTAAAATTTCTAAAAATGAAATAAATGCCTTCTATACACCTCAAACATTCACTCTATAATGGAAGATTGTTGTTTTTCGCAATATTTTTTGAAATTTGGGCTCTTTTACTAACATTAACATTTGCGCTGAGGCATCTTTTAGGCTCATTTCTTGTCTTTAATGATTTATTCTGGGTTTTATTTTGTTTATTTGATGAAAATGAACAACAATACACACCATGGAAACGTTTTTGTTTGATTTGTGTCGAGTGAGAATTTCACCTAGAACCCAAAGGGGGGGGTATTGGCCTTTTTCGTGGAAAAATGTGAAAAATTAAAATTTCTAAAAATGAAATAAATGCCTTCTATACACCTCAAACATTCACTCTATGATGGAAGATTGTTGTTTTTCGCAATATTTTTTGAAATTTGGGCTCTTTTACTAACATTAACTTTTGCGCTGAGGCATCTTTTAGGCTCATTTCTTGCCTTTAATGATTTATTCTGGGTTTTATTTTGTTTATTTGATGAAAATGAACAACAATACACACCATGGAAACATTTTTGTTTGATTTGTGTCGAGTGAGAATTTCACCTAGAACCCAAAGGGGGGGTATTGGCACTTTTCACGGAAAAATGTGAAAAATTAAAATTTCTAAAAATTAAAAAAATGCCTTCTATACACCTAAAACATTCACTCTATAATGGAAGATTGTGGTTTTTCGCAATATTTTTTTGAAATTTGGGCTCTTTTACTAACATTAACACTTGCGCTGAGGCATCTTTTATGCTCATTTCTTGTCTTTAATCATTTATTCTGGGTTTTATTTTATTTATTTGATGAAAATGAACAACAATACACACCATTGAAGCATTTTTGTTTGATTTGTGTTGAGTGAGAATTTCACCTAGAAACAAAAGGGGGGGGTATTGGCCTTTTTCGTGGAAAAATGTGAAAAATTAAAATTTCTAAAAATGAAATAAATGCCTTCTATACACCTCAAACATTCACTCTATGATGGAAGATTGTTGTTTTTCGCAATATTTTTTGAAATTTGGGCTCTTTTACTAACATTAACTTTTGCGCTGAGGCATCTTTTAGGCTCATTTCTTGCCTTTAATGATTTATTCTGGGTTTTATTTTGTTTATTTGATGAAAATGAACAACAATACACACCATGGAAACATTTTCGTTTGATTTGTGTCGAGTGAGAATTTCACCTAGAACCCAAAGGGGGGGTATTGGCACTTTTCACGGAAAAATGTGAAAAATTAAAATTTCTAAAAATTAAAAAAATGCCTTCTATACACCTAAAACATTCACTCTATAATGGAAGATTGTGGTTTTTCGCAATATTTTTTTGAAATTTGGGCTCTTTTACTAACATTAACACTTGCGCTGAGGCATCTTTTATGCTCATTTCTTGTCTTTAATCATTTATTCTGGGTTTTATTTTATTTATTTGATGAAAATGAACAACAATACACACCATTGAAGCATTTTTGTTTGATTTGTGTTGAGTGAGAATTTCACCTAGAAACAAAAGGGGGGGGTATTGGCCTTTTTCGTGGAAAAATGTGAAAAATTAAAATTTCTAAAAATGAAATAAATGCCTTCTAAACACCTCAAACATTCACTCTATAATGGAAGATTGTTGTTTTTCGCAATATTTTTTGAAATTTGGGCTCTTTTACTAACATTAACATTTGCGCTGAGGCATCTTTTAGGCTCATTTCTTGTCTTTAATGATTTATTCTGGGTTTTATTTTGTTTATTTGATGAAAATGAACAAAAATACACACCATGGAAACATTTTTGTTTGATTTGTGTCGAGTGAGAATTTCACCTGGAACCCAAGGGGGGGTATTGGCATTTTCATGGAAAAATGTGAAAAATTAACATTTCTAAAAATGAAATAAATGCCTTCTATACACCTCAAACATTCACTCTATAATGGAAGACTGTTGTTTTTCGCAATATTTTTTGAAATTTGGGCTC
Organism: Hetaerina americana; assembly: GCF_022747635.1. NCBI lineage: Eukaryota > Metazoa > Arthropoda > Insecta > Odonata > Calopterygidae > Hetaerina > Hetaerina americana. Next base: position 52,702 of record NW_027287177.1, on the reverse strand, counting down.
TTTTACTAACATTAACACTTGCGCTGAGGCATCTTTTATGCTCATTTCTTGTCTTTAATGATTTATTCTGGGTTTTATTTTGTTTATTTGATGAAAATGAACAACAATACACACCATGGAAGCATTTTTGTTTGATTTGTGTTGAGTGAGAATTTCACCTAGAACCCAAAGGGGGGGTATTGGCCTTTTTCGTGGAAAAATGTGAAAAATTAAAATTTCTAAAAATGAAATAAATGCCTTCTATACACCTCAAACATTCACTCTATTATGGAAGATTGTTGTTTTTCGCAATATTTTTTGAAATTTGGGCTCTTTTACTAACATTAACATTTGCGCTGAGGCATCTTTTAGGCTCATTTCTTGTCTTTAATGATTTATTCTGGGTTTTATTTTGTTTATTTGATGAAAATGAACAACAATACACACCATGGAAACATTTTTGTTTGATTTGTGTTGATTGAGAATTTCACCTAGAACCCAAAGGGGGGGTATTGGCACTTTTCATGGAAAAATGTGAAAAATTAAAATTTCTAAAAATGAAATAAATGCCTTCTATACACCTCAAACATTCACTCTATGATGGAAGATTGTTGTTTTTCGCAATATTTTTTGAAATTTGGGCTCTTTTACTAACATTAACTTTTGCGCTGAGGCATCTTTTATGCTCATTTCTTGTCTTTAATCATTTATTCTGGGTTTTATTTTATTTATTTGATGAAAATGAACAACAATACACACCATTGAAGCATTTTTGTTTGATTTGTGTTGAGTGAGAATTTCACCTAGAAACAAAAGGGGGGGGTATTGGCCTTTTTCGTGGAAAAATGTGAAAAATTAAAATTTCTAAAAATGAAATAAATGCCTTCTAAACACCTCAAACATTCACTCTATAATGGAAGATTGTTGTTTTTCGCAATATTTTTTGAAATTTGGGCTCTTTTACTAACATTAACATTTGCGCTGAGGCATTTTTTAGGCTCATTTCTTGTCTTTAATGATTTATTCTGGGTTTTATTTTGTTTATTTGATGAAAATGAACAACAATACACACCATGGAAACATTTTTGTTTGATTTGTGTTGAGTGAGAATTTCACCTAGAACCCAAAGGGGGGGTATTGGCACTTTTCATGGAAAAATGTGAAAAATTAAAATTTCTAAAAATGAAATAAATGCCTTCTATACACCTCAAACATTCACTCTATGATGGAAGATTGTTGTTTTTCGCAATATTTTTGAAATTTGGGCTCTTTTACTAACATTAACTTTTGCGCTGAGGCATCTTTTAGGCTCATTTCTTGCCTTTAATGATTTATTCTGGGTTTTATTTTGTTTACTTGATGAAAATGAACAACAATACACACCATGGAAACATTTTTGTTTTATTTGTGTCGGGTGAGAATTTCACCTAGAACCCAAAGGGGGGGGTATTGGCACTTTTCGTGGAAAAATGTGAAAAATTAAAATTTCAAAAATTAAAAAAATGCCTTCTATACACCTAAAACATTCACTCTATAATGGAAGATTGTTGTTTTTCGCAATATTTTTTGAAATTTGGGCTCTTTTACTAACATTAACATTTGCGCTGAGGCATCTTTTAGGCTCATTTCTTGTCTTTAATGATTTATTCTGGGTTTTATTTTGTTTATTTGATGAAAATGAACAAAAAATACACACCATGGAAACATTTTTGTTTGATTTGTGTCGAGTGAGAATTTCACCTGGAACCCAAGGGGGGGTATTGGCATTTTCATGGAAAAATGTGAAAAATTAACATTTCTAAAAATGAAATAAATGCCTTCTATACACCTCAAACATTCACTCTATAATGGAAGACTGTTGTTTTTCGCAATATTTTTTGAAATTTGGGCTCTTTTACTAACATTAACACTTGCGCTGAGGCATCTTTTATGCTCATTTCTTGTCTTTAATGATTTATTCTGGGTTTTATTTTGTTTATTTGATGAAAATGAACAACAATACACACCATGGAAGCATTTTTGTTTGATTTGTGTTGAGTGAGAATTTCACCTAGAACCCAAAGGGGGGGGTATTGGCCTTTTTCGTGGAAAAATGTGAAAAATTAAAATTTCTAAAAATGAAATAAATGCCTTCTATACACCTCAAACATTCACTCTATTATGGAAGATTGTTGTTTTTCGCAATATTTTTTGAAATTTGGGCTCTTTTACTAACATTAACATTTGCGCTGAGGCATCTTTTAGGCTCATTTCTTGTCTTTAATGATTTATTCTGGGTTTTATTTTGTTTATTTGATGAAAATGAACAACAATACACACCATGGAAACATTTTTGTTTGATTTGTGTTGATTGAGAATTTCACCTAGAACCCAAAGGGGGGGTATTGGCACTTTTCATGGAAAAATGTGAAAAATTAAAATTTCTAAAAATGAAATAAATGCCTTCTATACACCTCAAACATCCACTCTATGATGGAAGATTGTTGTTTTTCGCAATATTTTTTGAAATTTGGGCTCTTTTACTAACATTAACTTTTGCGCTGAGGCATCTTTTAGGCTCATTTCTTGCCTTTAATGATTTATTCTGGGTTTTATTTTGTTTATTTGATGAAAATGAACAACAATACACACCATGGAAACATTTTTGTTTTATTTGTGTCGAGTGAGAATTTCACCTAGAACCCAAAGGGGGGGGTATTAGCACTTTTCGTGGAAAAATGTGAAAAATTAACATTTCTAAAAATGAAATAAATGCCTTCTATACACCTCAAACATTCACTCTATAATGGAAGATTGTGGTTTTTCGCAATATTTTTTTGAAATTTGGGCTCTTTTACTAACATTAACATTTGCGCTGAGGCAACCTTTATGCTCATTTCTTGTCTTTAATGATTTATTCTGGGTTTTATTTTGTTTATTTGATGAAAATGAACAACAATACACACCATGGAAACATTTTTGTTTGATTTGTGTCGAGTGAGAATTTCACCTAGAACCCAAAGGGGGGGTATTGGCACTTTTATGGAAAAATGTAAAATATTAAAATTTCTAAAAATGAAATAAATGCCTTCTATACACCTCAAACATTCACTCTATGATGGAAGATTTTTGTTTTTCGCAATATTTTTTGAAATTTGGGCTCTTTTACTAACATTAACTTTTGCGCTGAGGCATCTTTTAGGCTCATTTCTTGCCTTTAATGATTTATTCTGGGTTTTATTTTGTTTATTTGATGAAAAGGAACAACAATACACACCATGGAAACATTTTTGTTTGATTTGTGTCGAGTGAGAATTTCACCTAGAACCCAAAGGGGGGGTATTGGCACTTTTCACGGAAAAATGTGAAAAATTAAAATTTCTAAAAATTAAAAAAATGCCTTCTATACACCTAAAACATTCACTCTATAATGGAAGATTGTGGTTTTTCGCAATATTTTTTTGAAATTTGGGCTCTTTTACTAACATTAACACTTGCGCTGAGGGATCTTTTATGCTCATTTCTTGTGTTTAATGATTTATTCTGGGTTTTATTTTGTTTATTTGATGAAAATGAACAACAATACACACCATGGAAGCATTTTTGTTTGATTTGTGTTGAGTGAGAATTTCACCTAGAACCCAAAGGGGGGGGTATTGGCCTTTTTCTTGGAAAAATGTGAAAAATTAAAATTTCTAAAAATGAAATAAATGCCTTCTATACACCTCAAACATTAACTCTATAATGGAAGATTGTTGTTTTTCGCAATATTTTTTGAAATTTGGGCTCTTTTACTAACATTAACATTTGCGCTGAGGCAACCTTTATGCTCATTTCTTGTCTTTAATGATTTATTCTGGGTTTTATTTTGTTTATTTGATGAAAATGAACAACAATACACACCATGGAAACATTTTTGTTTGATTTGTGTCGAGTGAGAATTTCACCTAGAACCCAAAGGGGGGGTATTGGCACTTTTCACGGAAAAATGTGAAAAATTAAAATTTCTAAAAATTAAAAAAATGCCTTCTATACACCTCAAACATTCACTCAATAATGGAAGATTGTGGTTTTTCGCAATATTTTTTTGAAATTTGGGCTCTTTTACTAACATTAACACTTGCGCTGAGGGATCTTTTATGCTCATTTCTTGTCTTTAATGATTTATTCTGGGTTTTATTTTGTTTATTTGATGAAAATGAACAACAATACACACCATGGAAGCATTTTTGTTTGATTTGTGTTGAGTGAGAATTTCACCTAGAACCCAAAGGGGGGGGTATTGGCCTTTTTCTTGGAAAAATGTGAAAAATTAAAATTTCTAAAAATGAAATAAATGCCTTCTATACACCTCAAACATTAACTCTATAATGGAAGATTGTTGTTTTTCGCAATATTTTTTGAAATTTGGGCTCTTTTACTAACATTAACATTTGCGCTGAGGCATCTTTTAGGCTCATTTCTTGTCTTTAATGATTTATTCTGGGTTTTATTTTGTTTATTTGATGAAAATGAACAACAATACACACCATGGAAACATTTTTGTTTGATTTGTGTTGAGTGAGAATTTCACCTAGAACCCAAAGGGGGGGTATTGGCACTTTTCATGGAAAAATGTGAAAAATTAAAATTTCTAAAAATGAAATAAATGCCTTCTATACACCTCAAACATTCACTCTATGATGGAAGATTGTTGTTTTTCGCAATATTTTTTGAAATTTGGGCTCTTTTACTAACATTAACTTTTGCGCTGAGGCATCTTTTAGGATCATTTCTTGCCTTTAATGATTTATTCTGGGTTTTATTTTGTTTATTTGATGAAAATGAACAACAATACACACCATGGAAACTTTTTTGTTTTATTTGTGTCGAGTGAGAATTTCACCTAGAACCCAAAGGGGGGGGTATTGGCACTTTTCGTGGAAAAATGTGAAAAATTAACATTTCTAAAAATGAAATAAATGCCTTCTATACACCTCAAACATTCACTCTATAATGGAAGATTGTTGTTTTTCGCAATATTTTTTGAAATTTGGGCTCTTTTACTAACATTAACATTTGCGCTGAGGCATCTTTTAGGCTCATTTCTTGTCTTTAATGATTTATTCTGGGTTTTATTTTGTTTATTTGATGAAAATGAACAACAATACACACCATGGAAACGTTTTTGTTTGATTTGTGTCGAGTGAGAATTTCACCTAGAACCCAAAGGGGGGGGTATTGGCCTTTTTCGTGGAAAAATGTGAAAAATTAAAATTTCTAAAAATGAAATAAATGCCTTCTATACACCTCAAACATTCACTCTATGATGGAAGATTGTTGTTTTTCGCAATATTTTTTGAAATTTGGGCTCTTTTACTAACATTAACATTTGCGCTGAGGCATCTTTTAGGCTCATTTCTTGCCTTTAATGATTTATTCTGGGTTTTATTTTGTTTATTTGATGAAAATGAACAACAATACACACCATGGAAACATTTTTGTTTGATTTGTGTCGAGTGAGAATTTCACCTAGAACCCAAAGGGGGGGTATTGGCACTTTTCACGGAAAAATGTGAAAAATTAAAATTTCTAAAAATTAAAAAAATGCCTTCTATACACCTAAAACATTCACTCTATAATGGAAGATTGTGGTTTTTCGCAATATTTTTTTGAAATTTGGGCTCTTTTACTAACATTAACACTTGCGCTGAGGCATCTTTTATGCTCATTTCTTGTCTTTAATCATTTATTCTGGGTTTTATTTTATTTATTTGATGAAAATGAACAACAATACACACCATTGAAGCATTTTTGTTTGATTTGTGTTGAGTGAGAATTTCACCTAGAAACAAAAGGGGGGGGTATTGGCCTTTTTCGTGGAAAAATGTGAAAAATTAAAATTTCTAAAAATGAAATAAATGCCTTCTAAACACCTCAAACATTCACTCTATAATGGAAGATTGTTGTTTTTCGCAATATTTTTTGAAATTTGGGCTCTTTTACTAACATTAACATTTGCGCTGAGGCATTTTTTAGGCTCATTTCTTGTCTTTAATGATTTATTCTGGGTTTTATTTTGTTTATTTGATGAAAATGAACAACAATACACACCATGGAAACATTTTTGTTTGATTTGTGTTGAGTGAGAATTTCACCTAGAACCCAAAGGGGGGGTATTGGCACTTTTCATGGAAAAATGTGAAAAATTAAAATTTCTAAAAATGAAATAAATGCCTTCTATACACCTCAAACATTCACTCTATGATGGAAGATTGTTGTTTTTCGCAATATTTTTTGAAATTTGGGCTCTTTTACTAACATTAACTTTTGCGCTGAGGCATCTTTTAGGCTCATTTCTTGCCTTTAATGATTTATTCTGGGTTTTATTTTGTTTACTTGATGAAAATGAACAACAATACACACCATGGAAACATTTTTGTTTTATTTGTGTCGGGTGAGAATTTCACCTAGAACCCAAAGGGGGGGGTATTGGCACTTTTCGTGGAAAAATGTGAAAAATTAAAATTTCAAAAATTAAAAAAATGCCTTCTATACACCTAAAACATTCACTCTATAATGGAAGATTGTTGTTTTTCGCAATATTTTTTGAAATTTGGGCTCTTTTACTAACATTAACATTTGCGCTGAGGCATCTTTTAGGCTCATTTCTTGTCTTTAATGATTTATTCTGGGTTTTATTTTGTTTATTTGATGAAAATGAACAAAAATACACACCATGGAAACATTTTTGTTTGATTTGTGTCGAGTGAGAATTTCACCTGGAACCCAAGGGGGGGTATTGGCATTTTCATGGAAAAATGTGAAAAATTAACATTTCTAAAAATGAAATAAATGCCTTCTATACACCTCAAACATTCACTCTATAATGGAAGACTGTTGTTTTTCGCAATATTTTTTGAAATTTGGGCTCTTTTACTAACATTAACACTTGCGCTGAGGCATCTTTTATGCTCATTTCTTGTCTTTAATGATTTATTCTGGGTTTTATTTTGTTTATTTGATGAAAATGCACAACAATACACACCATGGAAACATTTTTGTTTGATTTGTGTTGAGTGAGAATTTCACCTAGAACCCAAAGGGGGGGGTATTGGCCTTTTTCGTGGAAAAATGTGAAAAATTAAAATTTCTAAAAATGAAATAAATGCCTTCTATTAACCTCAAACATTCACTCTATAATGGAAGATTGTTGTTTTTCGCAATATTTTTTGAAATTTGGGCTCTTTTACTAACATTACCCCTTTCGCTGAGGCATCTTTTATGCTCATTTCTTGTCTTTAATGATTTATTCTGGGTTTTATTTTGTTTATTTGATGAAAATGAACAACAATACACACCATGGAAACAGTTTTGTTTGATTTGTGTCGTGTGAGAATTTCACCTAGAACCCAAAGGGGGGGGTATTGGCACTTTTCACGGAAAAATGTGAAAAATTAAAATTTCTAAAAATTAAAAAAATGCCTTCTACACACCTAAAACATTCACTCTATAATGGAAGATTGTGGTTTTTCGCAATATTTTTTTGAAATTTGGGCTCTTTTACTAACATTAACATTTGCGCTGAGGCATCTTTTATGCTCATTTCTTGTCTTTAATGATTTATTCTGGGTTTTATTTTTTTTATTTGATGAAAATGAGCAACAATACACACCATGGAAACATTTTTGTTTGATTTGTGTCGAGTGAGAATTTCACCTAGAACCCAAAGGGGGGGGTATTGGCACTTTTCACGGAAAAATGTGAAAAATTAAAATTTCTAAAAATTAAAAAAATGCCTTTTATACACCTAAAACATTCACTCTATAATGGAAGATTATGGTTTTTCGCAATATTTTTTTGAAATTTGGGCTCTTTTACTAACATTAACATTTGCGCTGAGGCAACCTTTATGCTCATTTCTTGTCTTTAATGATTTATTCTGGGTTTTATTTTGTTTATTTGATGAAAATGAACAACAATACACACCATGGAAACATTTTTGTTTGATTTGTGTCGAGTGAGAATTTCACCTAGAACCCAAAGGGGGGGTATTGGCACTTTAATGGAAAAATGCAAAAAAATATTAAAAATTCTAAAAATGAAATAAATGCCTTCTATACACCTCAAACATTCACTCTATAACGGAAGATTTTTGTTTTTCGCAATGTTTTTTGAAATTTGGGCTCTTTTACTAACATTAACACTTGCGCTGAGGCATCTTTTATGCTCATTTTTTGTCTTTAATGATTTATTCTGGGTTTTATTTTGTTTATTTGATGAAAATGAACAACAATACACACCATTGAAGCATTTTTGTTTGATTTGTGTTGAGTGAGAATTTCACCTAGAACCCAAAGGGGGGGGTATTGGCCTTTTTCGTGGAAAAATGTGAAAAATTAAAATTTCTAAAAATGAAATAAATGCCTTCTATACACCTCAAACATTCACTCTATGATGGAAGATTTTTGTTTTTCGCAATATTTTTTGAAATTTGGGCTCTTTTACTAACATTAACTTTTGCGCTGAGGCATCTTTTAGGCTCATTTCTTGCCTTTAATGATTTATTCTGGGTTTTATTTTGTTTATTTGATGAAAAGGAACAACAATACACACCATGGAAACATTTTTGTTTGATTTGTGTCGAGTGAGAATTTCACCTAGAACCCAAAGGGGGGGTATTGGCACTTTTCACGGAAAAATGTGAAAAATTAAAATTTCTAAAAATTAAAAAAATGCCTTCTATACACCTAAAACATTCACTCTATAATGGAAGATTGTGGTTTTTCGCAATATTTTTTTGAAATTTGGGCTCTTTTACTAACATTAACACTTGCGCTGAGGGATCTTTTATGCTCATTTCTTGTCTTTAATGATTTATTCTGGGTTTTATTTTGTTTATTTGATGAAAATGAACAACAATACACACCATGGAAGCATTTTTGTTTGATTTGTGTTGAGTGAGAATTTCACCTAGAACCCAAAGGGGGGGGTATTGGCCTTTTTCGTGGAAAAATGTGAAAAATTAAAATTTCTAAAAATGAAATAAATGCCTTCCATACACCTCAAACATTCACTCTATGATGGAAGATTGTTGTTTTTCGCAATATTTTTTGAAATTTGGGCTCTTTTACTAACATTAACTTTTGCGCTGAGGCATCTTTTAGGCTCATTTCTTGCCTTTAATGATTTATTCTGGGTTTTATTTTGTTTATTTGATGAAAATGAACAACAATACACACCATGGAAACATTTTTGTTTGATTTGTGTCGAGTGAGAATTTCACCTAGAACCCAAAGGGGGGGTATTGGCACTTTTATGGAAAAATGTAAAATATTAAAATTTCTAAAAATGAAATAAATGCCTTCTATACACCTCAAACATTCACTCTATAATGGAAGATTGTGGTTTTTCGCAATATTTTTTTGAAATTTGGGCTCTTTTACTAACATTAACATTTGCGCTGAGGCAACCTTTATGCTCATTTCTTGTCTTTAATGATTTATTCTGGGTTTTATTTTGTTTATTTGATGAAAATGAACAACAATACACACCATGGAAACATTTTTGTTTGATTTGTGTCGAGTGAGAATTTCACCTAGAACCCAAAGGGGGGGTATTGGCACTTTTATGGAAAAATGTAAAATATTAAAATTTCTAAAAATGAAATAAATGCCTTCTATACACCTCAAACATTCACTCTATGATGGAAGATTTTTGTTTTTCGCAATATTTTTTGAAATTTGGGCTCTTTTACTAACATTAACTTTTGCGCTGAGGCATCTTTTAGGCTCATTTCTTGCCTTTAATGATTTATTCTGGGTTTTATTTTGTTTATTTGATGAAAAGGAACAACAATACACACCATGGAAACATTTTTGTTTGATTTGTGTCGAGTGAGAATTTCACCTAGAACCCAAAGGGGGGGTATTGGCACTTTTCACGGAAAAATGTGAAAAATTAAAATTTCTAAAAATTAAAAAAATGCCTTCTATACACCTAAAACATTCACTCTATAATGGAAGATTGTGGTTTTTCGCAATATTTTTTTGAAATTTGGGCTCTTTTACTAACATTAACACTTGCGCTGAGGGATCTTTTATGCTCATTTCTTGTCTTTAATGATTTATTCTGGGTTTTATTTTGTTTATTTGATGAAAATGAACAACAATACACACCATGAAAGCATTTTTGTTTGATTTGTGTTGAGTGAGAATTTCACCTAGAACCCAAAGGGGGGGGTATTGGCCTTTTTCGTGGAAAAATGTGAAAAATTAAAATTTCTAAAAATGAAATAAATGCCTTCTATACACCTCAAACATTAACTCTATAATGGAAGATTGTTGTTTTTCGCAATATTTTTTGAAATTTGGGCTCTTTTACTAACATTAACATTTGCGCTGAGGCATCTTTTAGGCTCATTTCTTGTCTTTAATGATTTATTCTGGGTTTTATTTTGTTTATTTGATGAAAATGAACAACAATACACACCATGGAAACATTTTTGTTTGATTTGTGTTGAGTGAGAATTTCACCTAGAACCCAAAGGGGGGGTATTGGCACTTTTCATGGAAAAATGTGAAAAATTAAAATTTCTAAAAATGAAATAAATGCCTTCTATACACCTCAAACATTCACTCTATGATGGAAGATTGTTGTTTTTCGCAATATTTTTTGAAATTTGGGCTCTTTTACTAACATTAACTTTTGCGCTGAGGCATCTTTTAGGATCATTTCTTGCCTTTAATGATTTATTCTGGGTTTTATTTTGTTTATTTGATGAAAATGAACAACAATACACACCATGGAAACATTTTTGTTTTATTTGTGTCGAGTGAGAATTTCACCTAGAACCCAAAGGGGGGGGTATTGGCACTTTTCGTGGAAAAATGTGAAAAATTAACATTTCTAAAAATGAAATAAATGCCTTCTATACACCTCAAACATTCACTCTATAATGGAAGATTGTTGTTTTTCGCAATATTTTTTGAAATTTGGGCTCTTTTACTAACATTAACATTTGCGCTGAGGCATCTTTTAGGCTCATTTCTTGTCTTTAATGATTTATTCTGGGTTTTATTTTGTTTATTTGATGAAAATGAACAACAATACACACCATGGAAACGTTTTTGTTTGATTTGTGTCGAGTGAGAATTTCACCTAGAACCCAAAGGGGGGGGTATTGGCCTTTTTCGTGGAAAAATGTGAAAAATTAAAATTTCTAAAAATGAAATAAATGCCTTCTATACACCTCAAACATTCACTCTATGATGGAAGATTGTTGTTTTTCGCAATATTTTTTGAAATTTGGGCTCTTTTACTAACATTAACTTTTGCGCTGAGGCATCTTTTAGGCTCATTTCTTGCCTTTAATGATTTATTCTGGGTTTTATTTTGTTTATTTGATGAAAATGAACAACAATACACACCATGGAAACATTTTTGTTTGATTTGTGTCGAGTGAGAATTTCACCTAGAACCCAAAGGGGGGGTATTGGCACTTTTCACGGAAAAATGTGAAAAATTAAAATTTCTAAAAATTAAAAAAATGCCTTCTATACACCTAAAACATTCACTCTATAATGGAAGATTGTGGTTTTTCGCAATATTTTTTTGAAATTTGGGCTCTTTTACTAACATTAACACTTGCGCTGAGGCATCTTTTATGCTCATTTCTTGTCTTTAATCATTTATTCTGGGTTTTATTTTATTTATTTGATGAAAATGAACAACAATACACACCATTGAAGCATTTTTGTTTGATTTGTGTTGAGTGAGAATTTCACCTAGAACCAAAAGGGGGGGGTATTGGCCTTTTTCGTGGAAAAATGTGAAAAATTAAAATTTCTAAAAATGAAATAAATGCCTTCTAAACACCTCAAACATTCACTCTATAATGGAAGATTGTTGTTTTTCGCAATATTTTTTGAAATTTGGGCTCTTTTACTAACATTAACATTTGCGCTGAGGCATTTTTTAGGCTCATTTCTTGTCTTTAATGATTTATTCTGGGTTTTATTTTGTTTATTTGATGAAAATGAACAACAATACACACCATGGAAACATTTTTGTTTGATTTGTGTTGAGTGAGAATTTCACCTAGAACCCAAAGGGGGGGTATTGGCACTTTTCATGGAAAAATGTGAAAAATTAAAATTTCTAAAAATGAAATAAATGCCTTCTATACACCTCAAACATTCACTCTATGATGGAAGATTGTTGTTTTTCGCAATATTTTTTGAAATTTGGGCTCTTTTACTAACATTAACTTTTGCGCTGAGGCATCTTTTAGGCTCATTTCTTGCCTTTAATGATTTATTCTGGGTTTTATTTTGTTTACTTGATGAAAATGAACAACAATACACACCATGGAAACATTTTTGTTTTATTTGTGTCGGGTGAGAATTTCACCTAGAACCCAAAGGGGGGGGTATTGGCACTTTTCGTGGAAAAATGTGAAAAATTAAAATTTCAAAAATTAAAAAAATGCCTTCTATACACCTAAAACATTCACTCTTTAATGGAAGATTGTTGTTTTTCGCAATATTTTTTGAAATTTGGGCTCTTTTACTAACATTAACATTTGCGCTGAGGCATCTTTTAGGCTCATTTCTTGTCTTTAATGATTTATTCTGGGTTTTATTTTGTTTATTTGATGAAAATGAACAAAAATACACACCATGGAAACATTTTTGTTTGATTTGTGTCGAGTGAGAATTTCACCTGGAACCCAAGGGGGGGTATTGGCATTTTCATGGAAAAATGTGAAAAATTAACATTTCTAAAAATGAAATAAATGCCTTCTATACACCTCAAACATTCACTCTATAATGGAAGACTGTTGTTTTTCGCAATATTTTTTGAAATTTGGGCTCTTTTACTAACATTAACACTTGCGCTGAGGCATCTTTTATGCTCATTTCTTGTCTTTAATGATTTATTCTGGGTTTTATTTTGTTTATTTGATGAAAATGAACAAAAATACACACCATGGAAACATTTTTGTGTTATTTGTGTCGAGTGAGAATTTCACCTAGAACCCAAAGGGGGGGGTTTTGGCACTTTTCACGGAAAAATGTGAAAAATTAAAATTTCTAAAAATTAAAAAAATGCCTTCTATACACCTAAAACATTCACTCTATAATGGAAGATTGTGGTTTTTCGCAATATTTTTTTGAAATTTGGGCTCTTTTACTAACATTAACACTTGCGCTGAGGCATCTTTTATGCTCATTTCTTGTCTTTAATGATTTATTCTTGGTTTTATTTTGTTTATTTGATGAAAATGAACAACAATACACACCATGGAAACATTTTTGTTTTATTTGTGTCGAGTGAGAATTTCACCTAGAACCCAAAGGGGGGGGTTTTGACTTTATGGGGAAAAATGTGAAAAATTAAAATTTCTAAAAATGAAATAAATGCCTTCTATACACCTCAAACATTCACTCTATAATGGAAGATTGTTGTTTTTCGCAATATTTTTTGAAATTTGGGCTCTTTTACTAACATTAACATTTGCGCTGAGGCATCTTTTAGGCTCATTTCTAGTCTTTAATGATGTATTCTGGGTTTTATTTTGTTTATTTGATGAAAATGAACAACAATACACACCATGGAAACATTTTTGTTTGATATGTGTCGAGTGAGAATTTCACCTAGAACCTTAAGGGGGGGGTATTGGCACTTTTCACGGAAAAATGTGAAAAATTAAAATTTCTAAAAATTAAAAAAATGCCTTTCATACACCTAAAACATTCACTCTATAATGGAAGATTGTGGTTTTTCGCAATATTTTTTTGAAATTTGGTCTTTTTTACTAACATTAACATTTGCGCTGAGGCATCTTTTATGCTCATTTCTTGTCTTTAATGATTTATTCTGGGTTTTATTTTGTTTATTTGATGAAAATGAACAACAATACACGCCATGGAAACATTTTTGTTTGATTTGTGTCGAGTGAGAATTTCACCTAGAACCCAAAGGGGGGGTATTGGCACTTTTATGGAAAAATGTGAAATATTAAAATTTCTAAAAATGAAATAAATGCCTTCTATACACCTCAAACATTCACTCTATAACGGAAGATTTTTGTTTTTCGCAATATTTTTTGAAATTTGGGCTCTTTTACTAACATTAACACTTGCGCTGAGGCATCTTTTATGCTCATTTCTTGTCTTTAATGATTAATTCTGGGTTTTATTTTGTTTATTTGATGAAAATGAACAACAATACACGCCATGGAAACATTTTTGTTTGATTTGTGTCGAGTGAGAATTTCACCTAGAACCCAAAGGGGGGGTATTGGCCTTTTTCGTGGAAAAATGTGAAAAATTAAAATTTCTAAAAATGAAATAAATGCCTTCTATTAACCTCAAACATTCACTCTATAATGGAAGATTGTTGTTTTTCGCAATATTTTTTGAAATTTGGGCTCTTTTACTAACATTACCCCTTGCGCTGAGGCATCTTTTATGCTCATTTCTTGTCTTTAATGATTTATTCTGGGTTTTATTTTGTTTATTTGATGAAAATGAACAACAATACACACCATGGAAACATTTTTGTTTGATTTGTGTCGTGTGAGAATTTCACCTAGAACCCAAAGGGGGGGGTATTGGCACTTTTCACGGAAAAATGTGAAAAATTAAAATTTCTAAAAATTAAAAAAATGCCTTCTACACACCTAAAACATTCACTCTATAATGGTAGATTGTGGTTTTTCGCAATATTTTTTTGAAATTTGGGCTCTTTTACTAAGATTAACATTTGCGCTGAGGCATCTTTTATGCTCATTTCTTGTCTTTAATGATTTATTCTGGGTTTTATTTTTTTTATTTGATGAAAATGAACAACAATACACACCATGGAAACATTTTTGTTTGATTTGTGTCGAGTGAGAATTTCACCTAGAACCCAAAGGGGGGGGTATTGGCACTTTTCACGGAAAAATGTGAAAAATTAAAATTTCTAAAAATTAAAAAAATGCCTTTTATACACCTAAAACATTCACTCTATAATGGAAGATTGTGGTTTTTCGCAATATTTTTTTGAAATTTGGGCTCTTTTACTAACATTAACATTTGCGCTGAGGCAACCTTTATGCTCATTTCTTGTCTTTAATGATTTATTCTGGGTTTTATTTTGTTTATTTGATGAAAATGAACAACAATACACACCATGGAAACATTTTTGTATGATTTGTGTCGAGTGAGAATTTCACCTAGAACCCAAAGGGGGGGTATTGGCACTTTTATGGAAAAATGAAAAAATATTAAAATTTCTAAAAATGAAATAAATGCCTTCTATACACCTCAAACATTCACTCTACAACGGAAGATTTTTGTTTTTCGCAATATTTTTTGAAATTTGGGCTCTTTTACTAACATTAACACTTGCGCTGAGGCATCTTTTATGCTCATTTCTTGTCTTTAATGATTTATTCTGGGTTTTATTTTGTTTATTTGATGAAAATGAACAACAATACACACCATGGAAACATTTTTGTTTGATTTGTGTTGAGTGAGAATTTCACCTAGAACCCAAAGGGGGGGGTATTGGCCTTTTTCGTGGAAAAATGTGAAAAATTAAAATTTCTAAAAATGAAATAAATGCCTTCTATACACCTCAAACATTCACTCTATAATGGAAGATTGTGGTTTTTCGCAATATTTTTTGAAATTTGGGCTCTTTTACTAACATTACCATTTGCGCTGAGGCATCTTTTATTCTCATTTCTTGTCTTTAATGATTTATTCTGGGTTTTATTTTGTTTATTTGATGAAAATGAACAACAATACACACCATGGAAACATTTTTGTTTGATTTGTGTCGAGTGAGAATTTCACCTAGAACCCAAAGGGGGGGGTATTGGCGCTTTTCACGGAAAAATGTGAAAAATTAAAATTTCTAAAAATTAAAAAAATGCCTTCTATACACCTAAAACATTCACTCTATAATGGAAGATTGTGGTTTTTCGCAATATTTTTTTGAAATTTGGGCTCTTTTACTAACATTAACATTTGCGCTGAGGCATCTTTTATGCTCATTTCTTTCCTTTAATGATTTATTCTGGGTTTTATTTTGTTTATTTGATGAAAATGAACAACAATACACACCATGGAAACATTTTTGTTTGATTTGTGTTGAGTGAGAATTTCACCTAGAACCCAAAGGGGGGGGTATTGGCCTTTTTCGTGGATAAATGTGAAAAATTAAAATTTCTAAAAATGAAATAAATGCCTTCTATACACCTCAAACATTCACTCTATAATGGAAGATTGTTGTTTTTCGCAATATTTTTTGAAATTTGGGCTCTTTTACTAACATTAACACTTGCGCTGAGGCATCTTTTATGCTCATTTCTTGTCTTTAATGATTTATTCTGGGTTTTATTTTGTTTATTTGATGAAAATAAACAACAATACACACCATGGAAACATTTTTGTTTGATTTGTGTCGAGTGAGAATTTCACCTAGAACCCAAAGGGGAAGGTATTGGCACTTTTCATGGAAAAATGTGAAAAATTAAAATTTCTAAAAATGAAATAAATGCCTTCTATACACCTCAAACATTCACTCTATGATGGAAGATTGTTGTTTTTCGCAATATTTTTTGAAATTTGGGCTCTTTTACTAACATTAACTTTTGCGCTGAGGCATCTTTTAGGCTCATTTCTTGCCTTTAATGATTTATTCTGGGTTTAATTTTGTTTATTTGATGAAAATGAACAACAATACACACCATGGAAACATTTTTGTTTGATTTGTGTCGAGTGAGAATTTCACCTAGAACCCAAAGGGGGGGGTATTGGCACTTTTCACGGAAAAATGTGAAAAATTAAAATTTCTAAAAATTAAAAAAATGCCTTTTATACACCTAAAACATTCACTCTATAATGGAAGATTGTGGTTTTTCGCAATATTTTTTTGAAATTTGGGCTCTTTTACTAACATTACCATTTGCGCTGAGGCATCTTTTATTCTCATTTCTTGTCTTTAATGATTTATTCTGGGTTTTATTTTGTTTATTTGATGAAAATGAACAACAATACACACCATGGAAACATTTTTGTTTGATTTGTGTCGAGTGAGAATTTCACCTAGAACCCAAAGGGGGGGGTATTGGCACTTTTCACGGAAAAATGTGAAAAATTAAAATTTCTAAAAATTAAAAAAATGCCTTCTATACACCTAAAACATTCACTCTATAATTGAAGATTGTGGTTTTTCGCAATATTTTTTTGAAATTTGGGCTCTTTTACTAACATTAACATTTGCGCTGAGGCATCTTTTATGCTCATTTCTTGTCTTTAATGATTTATTCTGGGTTTTATTTTGTTTATTTGATGAAAATGAACAACAATACACACCATGGAAACATTTTTGTTTGATATGTGTTGAGTGAGAATTTCACCTAGAACCCAAAGGGGGGGGTATTGGCCTTTTTCGTGGATAAATGTGAAAAATTAAAATTTCTAAAAATGAAATAAATGCCTTCTATACACCTCAAACATTCACTCTATAATGGAAGATTGTTGTTTTTCGCAATATTTTTTGAAATTTGGGCTCTTTTACTAACATTAACACTTGCGCTGAGGCATCTTTTATGCTCATTTCTTGTCTTTAATGATTTATTCTGGGTTTTATTTTGTTTATTTGATGAAAATAAACAACAATACACACCATGGAAACATTTTTGTTTGATTTGTGTCGAGTGAGAATTTCACCTAGAACCCAAAGGGGGGGGTATTGGCCTTTTTCGTGGAAAAATGTGAAAAATTAAAATTTCTAAAAATGAAATAAATGCCTTCTATACACCTCAAACATTCACTCTATGATGGAAGATTGTTGTTTTTCGCAATATTTTTTGAAATTTGGGCTCTTTTACTAACATTAACACTTGCGCTGAGGCATCTTTTATGCTCATTTCTTGTCTTTAATGATTTATTCTGGTTTTTATTTTGTTTATTTGATGAAAATGAACAACAATACACACCATGGAAACATTTTTGTTTGATTTGTGTTGAGTGAGAATTTCACCTAGAACCCAAAGGGGGGGGTATTGGCACTTTTCACGAAAAAATGTGAAAAATTAAAATTTCTAAAAATTAAAAAAATGCCTTCTATACACCTAAAACATTCACTCTATAATGGAAGATTGTGGTTTTTCGCAATATTTTTTTGAAATTTGGGCTCTTTTACTAACATTAACATTTGCGCTGAGGCATCTTTTATGCTCATTTCTTGTGTTTAATGATTTATTCTGGGTTTTA
Source organism: Hetaerina americana (assembly GCF_022747635.1). Taxonomy (NCBI): domain Eukaryota; kingdom Metazoa; phylum Arthropoda; class Insecta; order Odonata; family Calopterygidae; genus Hetaerina; species Hetaerina americana. The sequence goes on along the minus strand of NW_027287177.1, from coordinate 34,490 downwards.
TTTTGTTTATTTGATGAAAATGAACAACAATACACACCATGGAAACATTTTTGTTTGATATGTGTCGAGTGAGAATTTCACCTAGAACCCAAAGGGGGGGTATTGGCACTTTTCACGGAAAAATGTGAAAAATTAAAATTTCTAAAAATTAAAAAAATGCCTTCTATACACCTAAAACATTCACTCTATAATGGAAGATTGTGGTTTTTCGCAATATTTTTTTGAAATTTGGGCTCTTTTACTAACATTAACATTTGCGCTGAGGCATCTTTTATGCTCATTTCTTGTCTTTAATGATTTATTCTGGGTTTTATTTTGTTTATTTGATAAAAATGAACAACAATACACACCATGGAAACATTTTTGTTTGATTTGTGTTCAGTGAGAATTTCACCTAGAACCCAAAGGGGGGGGTATTGGCCTTTTTCGTGGATAAATGTGAAAAATTAAAATTTCTAAAAATGAAATAAATGCCTTCTATACACCTCAAACATTCACTCTATAATGGAAGATTGTTGTTTTTCGCAACATTTTTTGAAATTTGGGCTCTTTTACTAACATTAACACTTGCGCTGAGGCATCTTTTATGCTCATTTCTTGTCTTTAATGATTTATTCTGGGTTTTATTTTGTTTATTTGATGAAAATAAACAACAATACACACCATGGAAACATTTTTGTTTGATTTGTGTCGAGTGAGAATTTCACCTAGAACCCAAAGGGGGGGGTATTGGCCTTTTTCGTGGAAAAATGTGAAAAATTAAAATTTCTAAAAATGAAATAAATGCCTTCTATACACCTCAAACATTCACTCTATGATGGAAGATTGTTGTTTTTCGCAATATTTTTTGAAATTTGGGCTCTTTTACTAACATTAACTTTTGCGCTGAGGCATCTTTTAGGCTCATTTCTTGCCTTTAATGATTTATTCTGGGTTTAATTTTGTTTTTTTGATGAAAATGAACAACAATACACACCATGGAAACATTTTTGTTTGATTTGTGTCAAGTGAGAATTTCACCTAGAACCCAAAGGGGGGGGTATTGGCACTTTTATGGAATAATGTGAAATATTAAAATCTCTAAAAATGAAATAAATGCCTTCTATACACCTCAAACATTCACTCTATAACGGAAGATTTTTGTTTTTCGCAATATTTTTTGAAATTTGGGCTCTTTTACTAACATTAACACTTGCGCTGAGGCATCTTTTATGCTCATTTCTTGTCTTTAATGATTTATTCTGGGTTTTATTTTGTTTATTTGATGAAAATGAACAACAATACACGCCATGGAAACATTTTTGTTTGATTTGTGTCGAGTGAGAATTTCACCTAGAACCCAAAGGGGGGGTATTGGCCTTTTTCGTGGAAAAATGTGAAAAATTAATTTTTTTCTAAAAATGAAATAAATGCCTTCTATACACCTCAAACATTCACTCTATAATGGAAGATTGTTGTTTTTCGCAATATTTTTTGAAATTTGGGCTCTTTTACTAACATTAACATTTGCGCTGAGGCATCTTTTATGCTCATTTCTTGCCTTTAATGATTTATTCTTGGTTTTATTTTGTTTATTTGATGAAAATGAACAACAATACACACCATGGAAACATTTTTGTTTTATTTGTGTCGAGTGAGAATTTCACCTAGAACCCAAAGGGGGGGGTATTGGCACTTTTCGTGGAAAAATGTGAAAAATTAAAATTTCTAAAAATGAAATAAATGCCTTCTATACACCTCAAACATTCACTCTATAATGGAAGATTGTTGTTTTTCGCAATATTTTTTGAAATTTGGGCTCTTTTACTAACATTAACATTTGCGCTGAGGCATCTTTTATGCTCATTTCTTGTCTTTAATGATTTATTCTGGGTTTTATTTTGTTTATTTTATGAAAATGAACAACAATACACACCATGGAAACATTTTTGTTTGATTTGTGTCGAGTGAGAATTTCACCTAGAACCCAAAGGGGGGGGTATTGGCCTTTTTCGTGGAAAAATGTGAAAAATTAAAATTTCTAAAAATGAAATAAATGCCTTCTATACACCTCAAACATTCACTCTAGGATGGAAGATTGTTGTTTTTCGCAATATTTTTTGAAATTTGGGCTCTTTTACTAACATTAACTTTTGCGCTGAGGCATCTTTTAGGCTCATTTCTTGCCTTTAATGATTTATTCTGGGTTTAATTTTGTTTTTTTGATGAAAATGAACAACAATACACACCATGGAAACATTTTTGTTTGATTTGTGTCAAGTGAGAATTTCACCTAGAACCCAAAGGGGGGGGTATTGGCACTTTTATGGAATAATGTGAAATATTAAAATCTCTAAAAATGAAATAAATGCCTTCTATACACCTCAAACATTCACTCTATAACGGAAGATTTTTGTTTTTCGCAATATTTTTTGAAATTTGGGCTCTTTTACTAACATTAACACTTGCGCTGAGGCATCTTTTATGCTCATTTCTTGTCTTTAATGATTTATTCTGGGTTTTATTTTGTTTATTTGATGAAAATGAACAACAATACACGCCATGGAAACATTTTTGTTTGATTTGTGTCGAGTGAGAATTTCACCTAGAACCCAAAGGGGGGGTATTGGCCTTTTTCGTGGAAAAATGTGAAAAATTAATTTTTTTCTAAAAATGAAATAAATGCCTTCTATACACCTCAAACATTCACTCTATAATGGAAGATTGTTGTTTTTCGCAATATTTTTTGAAATTTGGGCTCTTTTACTAACATTAACATTTGCGCTGAGGCATCTTTTATGCTCATTTCTTGCCTTTAATGATTTATTCTTGGTTTTATTTTGTTTATTTGATGAAAATGAACAACAATACACACCATGGAAACATTTTTGTTTTATTTGTGTCGAGTGAGAATTTCACCTAGAACCCAAAGGGGGGGGTATTGGCACTTTTCGTGGAAAAATGTGAAAAATTAAAATTTCTAAAAATGAAATAAATGCCTTCTATACACCTCAAACATTCACTCTATAATGGAAGATTGTTGTTTTTCGCAATATTTTTTGAAATTTGGGCTCTTTTACTAACATTAACATTTGCGCTGAGGCATCTTTTATGCTCATTTCTTGTCTTTAATGATTTATTCTGGGTTTTATTTTGTTTATTTTATGAAAATGAACAACAATACACACCATGGAAACATTTTTGTTTGATTTGTGTCGAGTGAGAATTTCACCTAGAACCCAAAGGGGGGGGTATTGGCCTTTTTCGTGGAAAAATGTGAAAAATTAAAATTTCTAAAAATGAAATAAATGCCTTCTATACACCTCAAACATTCACTCTAGGATGGAAGATTGTTGTTTTTCGCAATATTTTTTGAAATTTGGGCTCTTTTACTAACATTAACTTTTGCGCTGAGGCATCTTTTAGGCTCATTTCTTGCCTTTAATGATTTATTCTGGGTTTAATTTTGTTTTTTTGATGAAAATGAACAACAATACACACCATGGAAACATTTTTGTTTGATTTGTGTCAAGTGAGAATTTCACCTAGAACCCAAAGGGGGGGGTATTGGCACTTTTATGGAATAATGTGAAATATTAAAATTTCTAAAAATGAAATAAATGCCTTCTATACACCTCAAACATTCACTCTATAACGGAAGATTTTTGTTTTTCGCAATATTTTTTGAAATTTGGGCTCTTTTACTAACATTAACACTTGCGCTGAGGCATCTTTTATGCTCATTTCTTGTCTTTAATGATTTATTCTGGGTTTTATTTTGTTTATTTGATGAAAATGAACAACAATACACGCCATGGAAACATTTTTGTTTGATTTGTGTCGAGTGAGAATTTCACCTAGAACCCAAAGGGGGGGTATTGGCCTTTTTCGTGGAAAAATGTGAAAAATTAATTTTTTTCTAAAAATGAAATAAATGCCTTCTATACACCTCAAACATTCACTCTATAATGGAAGATTGTTGTTTTTCGCAATATTTTTTGAAATTTGGGCTCTTTTACTAACTTTAACATTTGCGCTGAGGCATCTTTTATGCTCATTTCTTGTCTTAAATGATTTATTCTGGGTTTTATTTTGTTTATTTGATGAAAATGAACAACAATACACACCATGGAAACATTTTTGTTTGATTTGTGTTGAGTGAGAATTTCACCTAGAACCCAAAGGGGGGGGTATTGGCCTTTTTCGTGGAAAAATGTGAAAAATTAAAATTTCTAAAAATGAAATAAATGCCTTCTATACACCTCAAACATTCACTCTATAATGGAAGATTGTTGTTTTTCGCAATATTTTTTGAAATTTGGGCTCTTTTACTAACATTAACATTTGCGCTGAGGCATCTTTTATGCTCATTTCTTGTCTTTAATGATTTATTCTGGGTTTTATTTTGTTTATTTGATGAAAATGAACAACAATACACACCATGGAAACATTTTTGTTTGATTTGTGTCGAGTGAGAATTTCACCTAGAACCCAAAGGGGGGGGGGTATTGGCACTTTTCACGAAAATATGTGAAAAATTAAAATTTCTAAAAATTAAAAAAATGCCTTCTATACACCTTAAACATTCACTCTATAATGGAAGATTGTGGTTTTTCGCAATATTTTTTTGAAATTTGGGCTCTTTTACTAACATTAACATTTGCGCTGAGGCATCTTTTATGCTCATTTCTTGCCTTTAATGATTTATTCTGGGTTTTATTTTGTTTATTTGATGAAAATGAACAACAATACACACCATGGAAACATTTTTGTTTTATTTGTGTCGAGTGAGAATTTCACCTAGAACCCAAAGGGGGGGGTATTGGCCTTTTTCGTGGAAAAATGTGAAAAATTAAAATTTCTAAAAATGAAATAAATGCCTTCTATACACCTCAAACATTCACTCTATAATGGAAGATTGTTGTTTTTCGCAATATTTTTTGAAATTTGGGCTCTTTTACTAACATTAACATTTGCGCTGAGGCATCTTTTATGCTCATTTCTTGTCTTTAATGATTTATTCTGGGTTTTATTTTGTTTATTTTATGAAAATGAACAACAATACACACCATGGAAACATTTTTGTTTGATTTGTGTCGAGTGAGAATTTCACCTAGAACCCAAAGGGGGGGGTATTGGCACTTTTCACGGAAAAATGTGAAAAATTAAAATTTCTAAAAATTAAAAAAATGCCTTCTATACACCTCAAACATTCACTCTATAATGGAAGATTGTGGTTTTTCGCAATATTTTTTTGAAATTTGGGCTCTTTTACTAACATTAACATTTGCGCTGAGGCATCTTTTATGCTCATTTCTTGTCTTTAATGATTTATTCTGGGTTTTATTTTGTTTATTTGATGAAAATGAACAACAATACACACCATGGAAACATTTTTGTTTGATTTGTGTCGAGTGAGAATTTCACCTAGAACCCAAAGGGGGGGGTATTGGCACTTTTCACGGAAAAATGTGAAAAATTAAAATTTCTAAAAATTAAAAAAATGCCTTCTATACACCTCAAACATTCACTCTATGATGGAAGATTGTTGTTTTTCGCAATATTTTTTGAAATTTGGGCTCTTTTACTAACATTAACTTTTGCGCTGAGGCATCTTTTAGGCTCATTTCTTGCCTTTAATGATTTATTCTGGGTTTTATTTTGTTTATTTGATGAAAATGAACAACAATACACACCATGGAAACATTTTTGTTTGATTTGTGTCGAGTGAGAATTTCACCTAGAACCCAAAGGGGGGGGTATTGGCACTTTTCATGGAAAAATGTGAAAAATTAAAATTTCTAAAAATGAAATAAATGCCTTCTATACACCTCAAACATTCACTCAATAATGGAAGATTGTTGTTTTTCGCAATATTTTTTGAAATTTGGGCTCTTTTACTAACATTAACACTTGCGCTGAGGCATCTTTTATGCTCATTTCTTGTCTTTAATGATTTATTCTGGGTTTTATTTTGTTTATTTGATGAAAATAAACAACAATACACACCATGGAAACATTTTTGTTTGATTTGTGTCGAGTGAGAATTTCACCTAGAACCCAAAGGGGGGGGTTTTGGCACTTTTCACGGAAAAATGTGCAAAATTAAAATTTCTAAAAATTAAAAAATGCCTTCTATACACCTCAAACATTCACTCTATAATGGAAGATTGTTGTTTTTCGCAATATTTTTTGAAATTTGGGCTCTTTTACTAACATTTACATTTGCGCTGAGGCATCTTTTAGGCTCATTTCTTGTCTTTAATGATTTATTCTGGGTTTTATTTTGTTTATTTGATGAAAATGAACAACAATACACACCATGGAAACATTTTTGTTTGATTTGTGTTGAGTGAGAATTTCACCTAGAACCCAAAGGGGGGGGGTATTGGCCTTTTTCGTGGAAAAATGTGAAAAATTAAAATTTCTAAAAATGAAAAAAATGCCTTCTATACACCTCAAACATTCACTCTATGATGGAAGATTGTTGTTTTTCGCAATATTTTTTGAAATTTGGGCTCTTTTACTAACATTAACTTTTTGCGCTGAGGCATCTTTTAGGCTCATTTCTTGCCTATAATGATTTATTCTGGGTTTTATTTTGTTTATTTGATGAAAATGAACAACAATACACACCATGGAAACATTTTTGTTTGATTTGTGTCAAGTGAGAATTTCACCTAGAACCCAAAGGGGGGGGTATTGGCACTTTTATGGAATAATGTGAAATAATTAAAATTTCTAAAAATGAAATAAATGCCTTCTATACACCTCAAACATTCACTATATAACGGAAGATTTTTGTTTTTCGCAATATTTTTTGAAATTTGGGCTCTTTTACTAACATTAACACTTGCGCTATGGCATATTTTATGCTCATTTCTTGTCTTTAATGATTTATTCTGGGTTTTATTTTGTTTATTTGATGAAAATGAACAACAATACACACCATGGAAACATTTTTGTGTTATTTGTGTCGAGTGAGAATTTCACCTAGAACCCAAAGGGGGGGGTATTGGCACTTTTCACGGAAAAATGTGAAAAATTAAAATTTCTGAAAATTAAAAAAATGCCTTCTATACACCTAAAACATTCACTCTATAATGGAAGATTGTGGTTTTTCGCAATATTTTTTTGAAATTTGGCCTCTTTTACTAACATTAACACTTGCGCTGAGGCATCTTTTATGCTCATTTCTTGTCTTTAATGATTTATTCTGGGTTTTATTTTGTTTATTTGATGAAAATGAACAACAATACACACCATGGAAACATTTTTGTTTGATTTGTGTCGAGTGAGAATTTCACCTAGAACCCAAACGGGGGGGTATTGGCCTTTTTCGTGGAAAAATGTGAAAAATTAAAATTTCTAAAAATGAAATAAATGCCTTCTATACACCTCAAACATTCACTCTATAATGGAAGATTGTTGTTTTTCGCAATATTTTTTGAAATTTGGGCTCTTTTACTAACATTAACATTTGCGCTGAGGCATCTTTTATGCTCATTTCTTGTCTTTAATGATTTATTCTGGGTTTTATTTTGTTTATTTGATGAAAATGAACAACAATACACGCCATGGAAACATTTTTGTTTGATTTGTGTCGAGTGAGAATTTCACCTAGAACCCAAAGGGGGGGTATTGGCACTTTTATGGAAAAATGTGAAATATTAAAATTTCTAAAAATGAAATAAATGCCTTCTATACACCTCAAACATTCACTCTATAACGGAAGATTTTTGTTTTTCGCAATATTTTTTGAAATTTGGGCTCTTTTACTAACATTAACACTTGCGCTGAGGCATCTTTTATGCTCATTTCTTGTCTTTAATGATTTATTCTGGGTTTTATTTTGTTTATTTGATGAAAATGAACAACAATACACGCCATGGAAACATTTTTGTTTGATTTGTGTCGAGTGAGAATTTCACCTAGAACCCAGAGGGGGGGTATTGGTCTTTTTCGTGGAAAAATGTGAAAAATTAAAATTTCTAAAAATGAAATAAATGCCTTCTATACACCTCAAACATTCACTCTATAATGGAAGATTGTTGTTTTTCGCAATATTTTTTGAAATTTGGGCTCTTTTACTAACATTAACATTTGCGCTGAGGCAACCTTTATGCTCATTTCTTGTCTTTAATGATTTATTCTGGGTTTTATTTTGTTTATTTGATGAAAATGAACAACAATACACACCATTGAAACATTTTTGTTTGATTTGTGTCGAGTGAGAATTTCACCTAGAACCCAAAGGGGGGGGTATTGGCACTTTTCACGGAAAAATGTGAAAAATTAAAATTTCTAAAAATTAAAAAAATGCCTTTTATACACCTAAAACATTCACTCTATAATGGAAGATTGTGGTTTTTCGCAATATTTTTTTGAAATTTGGGCTCTTTTACTAACATTAACATTTGCGCTGAGGCAACCTTTATGCTCATTTCTTGTCTTTAATGATTTATTCTGGGTTTTATTTTGTTTATTTGATGAAAATGAACAACAATACACACCATTGAAACATTTTTGTTTGATTTGTGTCGAGTGAGAATTTCACCTAGAACCCAAAGGGGGGGTTTTGGCCTTTTTCGTGGAAAAATGTGAAAAATTAAAATTTCTAAAAATGAAATAAATGCCTTCTATACACCTCAAACATTCACTCTATAATGGAAGATTGTTGTTTTTCGCAATATTTTTTGAAATTTGGGCTCTTTTACTAACATTAACATTTGCGCTGAGGCATCTTTTAGGCTCATTTCTTGTCTTTAATGATTTATTCTGGGTTTTATTTTGTTTATTTGATGAAAATGAACAACAATACACGCCATGGAAACATTTTTGTTTGATTTGTGTCGAGTGAGAATTTCACCTAGAACCCAAAGGGGGGGTATTGGCACTTTTATGGAAAAATGTGAAATATTAAAATTTCTAAAAATGAAATAAATGCCTTCTATACACCTCAAACATTCACTCTATAACGGAAGATGTTTGTTTTTCGCAATATTTTTTGAAATTTGGGCTCTTTTACTAACATTAACACATGCGCTGAGGCATCTTTTATGCTCATTTCTTGTCTTTAATGATTTATTCTGGGTTTTATTTTGTTTATTTGATGAAAATGAACAACAATACACACCATGGAAACATTTTTGTTTGATTTGTGTTGAGTGAGAATTTCACCTAGAACCCAAAGGGGGGGGTATTGGCCTTTTTCGTGGAAAAATGTGAAAAATTAAAATTTCTAAAAATGAAATAAATGCCTTCTATACACCTCAAACATTCACTCTATAATGAAAGATTGTGGTTTTTCGCAATTTTTTTGAAATTTGGGCTCTTTTACTAACATTACCATTTGCGCTGAGGCATCTTTTATGCTCATTTCTTGTCTTTAATGATTTATTCTGGGTTTTATTTTGTTTATTTGATGAAAATGAACAACAATACACACCATGGAAACATTTTTGTTTGATTTGTGTCGAGTGAGAATTTAACCTAGAACCCAAAGGGGGGGGTATTAGCACTTTTCACGGAAAAATGTGAAAAATTAAAATTTCTAAAAATTAAAAAAATGCCTTCTATACACCTCAAACATTCACTCTATAACGGAAGATGTTTGTTTTTCGCAATATTTTTTGAAATTTGGGCTCTTTTACTAACATTAACACATGCGCTGAGGCATCTTTTATGCTCATTTCTTGTCTTTAATGATTTATTCTGGGTTTTATTTTGTTTATTTGATGAAAATGAACAACAATACACACCATGGAAACATTTTTGTTTGATTTGTGTTGAGTGAGAATTTCACCTAGAACCCAAAGGGGGGGGTATTGGCCTTTTTCGTGGAAAAATGTGAAAAAATAAAATTTCTAAAAATGAAATAAATGCCTTCTATACACCTCAAACATTCACTCTATAATGGAAGATTGTGGTTTTTCGCAATTTTTTTGAAATTTGGGCTCTTTTACTAACATTACCATTTGCGCTGAGGCATCTTTTATGCTCATTTCTTGTCTTAAATGATTTATTCTGGGTTTTATTTTGTTTATTTGATGAAAATGAACAACAATACACACCATGGAAACATTTTTGTTTGATTTGTGTCGAGTGAGAATTTCACCTAGAACCCAAAGGGGGGGGTATTGGCACTTTTCACGGAAAAATGTGAAAAATTAAAATTTCTAAAAATTAAAAAAATGCCTTTTATACACCTAAAACATTCACTCTATAATGGAAGATTGTGGTTTTTCGCAATATATTTTTGAAATTTGGGCTCTTTTACTAACATTAACATTTGCGCTGAGGCATCTTTTATGCTCATTTCTTGTCTTTAATGATTTATTCTGGGTTTTATTTTGTTTATTTGATGAAAATGAACAACAATACACACCATGGAAACATTTTTGTTTGATTTGTGATGAGTGAGAATTTCACCTAGAACCCAAAGGGGGGGGTATTGGCCTTTTTCGTGGATAAATGTGAAAAATTAAAATTTCTAAAAATGAAATAAATGCCTTCTATACACCTCAAACATTCACTCTATAATGGAAGATTGTTGTTTTTCGCAATATTTTTTGAAATTTGGGCTCTTTTACTAACGTTAACTTTTGCGCTGAGGCATCTTTTATGCTCATTTCTTGTCTTTAATGATTTATTCTGGGTTTTATTTTGTTTATTTGATGAAAATAATCAACAATACACACCATGGAATCATTTTTGTTTGATTTGTGTCGAGTGAGAATTTCACCTAGAACCCAAAGGGGGGGGTATTGGCCTTTTTCGTGGAAAAATGTGAAAAATTAAAATTTCTAAAAATGAAATAAATTCCTTCTATACACCTCAAACATTCACTCTATGATGGAAAATGTTGTTTTTCGCAATATTTTTTGAAATTTGGGCTCTTTTACTAACATTAACTTTTGCGCTGAGGCATCTTTTAGGCTCATTTCTTGCCTTTAATGATTTATTCTGGGTTTTATTTTGTTTATTTGATGAAAATGAACAACAATACACACCATGGAAATATTTTTGTTTGATTTGTGTCCAGTGAGAATTTCACCTAGAACCCAAAGGGGGGGGGGGGTATTGGCACTTTTCACGGAAAAATGTGAAAAATTAAAATTTCTAAAAATTAAATAAATGCCTTCTATACACCTCAAACATTCACTCTATAACGGAAGATTTTTGTTTTTCGCAATATTTTTTGAAATTTGGGCTCTTTTACTAACATTAACACTTGCGCTGAGGCATCTTTTATGCTCTTTTCTTGTCTTTAATGATTTATTCTGGGTTTTATTTTGTTTATTTGATGAAAATGAACAACAATACACGCCATGGAAACATTTTTGTTTGATTTGTGTCGAGTGAGAATTTCACCTAGAACCCAAAGGGGGGGGTATTGGCCTTTTTCGTGGAAAAATGTGAAAAATTAATTTTTTTCTAAAAATGAAATAAATGTCTTCTATACACCTCAAACATTCACTCTATAATGGAAGATTGTTGTTTTTCGCAATATTTTTTGAAATTTGGGCTCTTTTACTAACATTAACATTTGCGCTGAGGCATCTTTTATGCTCATTTCTTGTCTTAAATGATTTATTCTGGGTTTTATTTTGTTTATTTGATGAAAATGAACAACAATACACACCATGGAAACATTTTTGTTTGATTTGTGTTGAGTGAGAATTTCACCTAGAACCCAAAGGGGGGGGTATTGGCCTTTTTCGTGGAAAAATGTGAAAAATTAAAATTTCTAAAAATGAAATAAATGCCTTCTATACACCTCAAACATTCACTCTATAATGGAAGATTGTTGTTTTTCGCAATATTTTTTGAAATTTGGGCTCTTTTACTAACATTAACATTTGCGCTGAGGCATCTTTTATGCTCATTTCTTGTCTTTAATGATTTATTCTGGGTTTTATTTTGTTTATTTGATGAAAATGAACAACAATACACACCATGGAAACATTTTTGTTTGATTTGTGTCGAGTGAGAATTTCACCTAGAACCCAAGGGGGGGTATTGGCACTTTTCACGGAAAAATGTGAAAAATTAAAATTTCTAAAAATTAAAAAAATGCCTTCTATACACCTAAAACATTCACTCTATAATGGAAGATTGTGGTTTTTCGCAATATTTTTTTGAAATTTGGGCTCTTTTACTAACATTAACATTTGCGCTGAGGCATCTTTTATGCTCATTTCTTGTCTTTAATGATTTATTCTGGGTTTTATTTTGTTTATTTGATGAAAATGAACAACAATACACACCATGGAAACATTTTTGTTTGATTTGTGTTGAGTGAGAATTTCACCTAGAACCCAAAGGGGGGGGTATTGGCCTTTTTCGTGGAAAAATGTGAAAAATTAAAATTTCTAAAAATGAAATAAATGCCTTCTATACACCTCAAACATTCACTCTATAATGGAAGATTGTTGTTTTTCGCAATATTTTTTGAAATTTGGGCTCTTTTACTAACATTAACATTTGCGCTGGGGCATCTTTTAGGCTCATTTCTTGTCTTTAATGATTTATTCTGGGTTTTATTTTGTTTATTTGATGAAAATGAACAACAATACACACCATGGAAACATTTTTGTTTGATTTGTGTTGAGTGAGAATTTCACCTAGAACCCAACGGAGGGGGTATTGGCCTTTTTCGTGGAAAAATGTGAAAAATTAAAATTTCTAAAAATGAAATAAATGCCTTCTATACACCTCAAACATTCACTCTATCATGGAAGATTGTTGTTTTTCGCAATATTTTTTGAAATTTGGGCTCTTTTACTAACATTAACATTTGCGCTGAGGCATCTTTTATGCTCATTTCTTGTCTTTAATGATTTATTCTGGGTTTTATTTTGTTTATTTGATGAAAATGAACAACAATACACACCATGGAAACATTTTTGTTTGATTTGTGTCGAGTGAGAATTTCACCTAGAACCCAAAGGGGGGGGTATTGGCACTTTTCACGGAAAAATGTGAAAAATTAAAATTTCTAAAAATTAAAAAAATGCCTTCTATACACCGAAAACATTCACTCTATAATGGAAGATTGTGGTTTTTCGCAATATTTTTTTGAAATTTGGGCTCTTTTACTAACATTAACATTTGCGCTGAGGCATCTTTTATGCTCATTTCTTGTCTTTAATGATTTATTCTGGGTTTTATTTTGTTTATTTGATGAAAATGAACAACAATACACACCATGGAAACATTTTTGTTTGATTTGTGTCGAGTGAGAATTTCACCTAGAACCCAAAGGGCACTTTTCACGGAAAAATGTGAAAAATTAAAATTTCTAAAAATTAAAAAAATGCCTTCTATACAACTCAAACATTCACTCTATAATGGAAGATTTTATTTTTTCGCAATATTTTTCGAAATTTGGGCTCTTTTATTAACATTAACTTTTGCGCTGAGGCATGTTTTAGGCTCATTTCTTGCCTTTAATGATTTATTCTGGGTTTTATTTTGTTTATTTGATGAAAATGAACAACAATACACACCATGGAAACATTTTTGTTTGATTTGTGTCGAGTGAGAATTTCACCTAGAACCCAAAGGGGGGGGTATTGGCCTTTTTCGTGGAAAAATGTGAAAAATTAAAATTTCTAAAAATGAAATAAATGCCTTCTATACACCTCAAACATTCACTCTATAATGGAAGATTGTTGTTTTTCGCAATATTTTTTGAAATTTGGGCTCTTTTACTAACATTAACACTTGCGCTGAGGCATCTTTTATGCTCATTTCTTGTCTTTAATGATTTATTCTGGGTTTTATTTTGTTTATTTGATGAAAATAAACAACAATACACACCATGGAAACATTTTTGTTTGATTTGTGTGGAGTGAGATTTTCACCTAGAACCCAAAGGGGGGGGTATTGGCCTTTATCGTGGAAAAATGTGAAAAATTAAAATTTCTAAAAATGAAATAAATGCCTTCTATACACCTCAAACATTCACTCTATGATGGAAGATTGTTGTTTTTCGCAATATTTTTTGAAATTTGGGCTCTTTTACTGACATTAACTTTTGCGCTGAGGCATCTTTTAGGCTCATTTCTTGCCTTTAATGATTTATTCTGGGTTTTATTTTGTTTATTTGATGAAAATGAACAACAATACACACCATGGAAACATTTTTGTTTGATTTGTGTCAAGTTAGAATTTCACCTAGAACCCAAAGGGGGGGGTATTGGCACTTTTATGGAATAATGTGAAATATTAAAATTTCTAAAAATGAAATAAATGCCTTCTATACACCTCAAACATTCACTCTATAACGGAAGATTTTTGTTTTTCGCAATATTTTTTGAAATTTGGGCCCTTTTACTAACATTAACACTTGCGCTGAGGCATCTTTTATGCTCATTTCTTGTCTTTAATGATTTATTCTGGGTTTTATTTTGTTTATTTGATGAAAATGAACAACAATACACGCCATGCAAACATTTTTGTTTGATTTGTGTCGAGTGAGAATTTCACCTAGAACCCAAAGGGGGGGGTATTGGCCTTTTTCGTGGAAAAATGTGAAAAATTAATTTTTTTCTAAAAATGAAATAAATGCCTTCTATACACCTCAAACATTCACTCTATAATGGAAGATTGTGGTTTTTCGCAATATTTTTTGAAATTTGGGCTCTTTTACTAACATTAACATTTGCGCTGAGGCATCTTTTATGCTCATTTCTTGTCTTTAATGATTTATTCTGGGTTTTATTTTGTTTATTTGATGAAAATGAACAACAATACACACCATGGAAACATTTTTGTTTGATTTGTGTTGAGTGAGAATTTCCCCTAGAACCCAAAGGGGGAGGTATTGGCCTTTTTCGTGGAAAAATGTGAAAAATTAAAATTTCTAAAAATGAAATAAATGCCTTCTATACACCTCAAACATTCACTCAATAATGGAAGATTGTTGTTTTTCGCAATATTTTTTGAAATTTGGGCTCTTTTACTAACATTAACATTTGCGCTGAGGCATCTTTTATGCTCATTTCTTGTCTTTAATGATTTATTCTGGGTTTTATTTTGTTTATTTGATGAAAATGAACAACAATACACACCATGGAAACATTTTTGTTTGATTTGTGATGAGTGAGAATTTCACCTAGAACCCAAAGGGGGGGGTATTGGCCTTTTTCGTGGATAAATGTGAAAAATTAAAATTTCTAAAAATGAAATAAATGCCTTCTATACACCTCAAACATTCACTCTATAATGGAAGATTGTTGTTTTTCGCAATATTTTTTGAAATTTGGGCTCTTTTACTAACGTTAACTTTTGCGCAGAGGCATCTTTTATGCTCATTTCTTGTCTTTAATGATTTATTCTGGGTTTTATTTTGTTTATTTGATGAAAATAATCAACAATACACACCATGGAATCATTTTTGTTTGATTTGTGTCGAGTGAGAATTTCACCTAGAACCCAAAGGGGGGGGTATTGGCCTTTTTCGTGGAAAAATGTGAAAAATTAAAATTTCTAAAAATGAAATAAATTCCTTCTATACACCTCAAACATTCACTCTATAATTGAAGATTGTTGTTTTTCGCAAAATTTTTTAAATTTGGGATCTTTTACTAACATTAACTTTTCGCTGAGGCATCTTTTAGGCTCATTTCTTGCCTTTAATGATTTATTCTGGGTTTTATTTTGTTTATTTGATGAAAATGAACAACAATACACACCATGGAAATATTTTTGTTTGATTTGTGTCGAGTGAGAATTTCACCTAGAACCCAAAGGGGGGGGGGTATTGGCACTTTTCACGGAAAAATGTGAAAAATTAAAATTTCTAAAAATTAAATAAATGCCTTCTATACACCTCAAACATTCACTCTATAACGGAAGATTTTTGTTTTTCGCAATATTTTTTGAAATTTGGGCTCTTTTACTAACATTAACACTTGCGCTGAGGCATCTTTTATGCTCATTTCTTGTCTTTAATGATTTATTCTGGGTTTTATTTTGTTTATTTGATGAAAATGAACAACAATACACGCCATGGAAACATTTTTGTTTGATTTGTGTCGAGTGAGAATTTCACCTAGAACCCAAAGGGGGGGGTATTGGCCTTTTTCGTGGAAAAATGTGAAAAATTAATTTTTTTCTAAAAATGAAATAAATGTCTTCTATACACCTCAAACATTCACTCTATAATGGAAGATTGTTGTTTTTCGCAATATTTTTTGAAATTTGGGCTCTTTTACTAACATTAACATTTGCGCTGAGGCATCTTTTATGCTCATTTCTTGTCTTAAATGATTTATTCTGGGTTTTATTTTGTTTATTTGATGAAAATGAACAACAATACACACCATGGAAACATTTTTGTTTGATTTGTGTTGAGTGAGAATTTCACCTAGAACCCAAAGGGGGGGGTATTGGCCTTTTTCGTGGAAAAATGTGAAAAATTAAAATTTCTAAAAATGAAATAAATGCCTTCTATACACCTCAAACATTCACTCTATAATGGAAGATTGTTGTTTTTCGCAATATTTTTTGAAATTTGGGCTCTTTTACTAACATTAACATTTGCGCTGAGGCATCTTTTATGCTCATTTCTTGTCTTTAATGATTTATTCTGGGTTTTATTTTGTTTATTTGATGAAAATGAACAACAATACACACCATGGAAACATTTTTGTTTGATTTGTGTCGAGTGAGAATTTCACCTAGAACCCAAGGGGGGGTATTGGCACTTTTCACGGAAAAATGTGAAAAATTAAAATTTCTAAAAATTAAAAAAATGCCTTCTATACACCTAAAACATTCACTCTATAATGGAAGATTGTGGTTTTTCGCAATATTTTTTTGAAATTTGGGCTCTTTTACTAACATTAACATTTGCGCTGAGGCATCTTTTATGCTCATTTCTTGTCTTTAATGATTTATTCTGGGTTTTATTTTGTTTATTTGATGAAAATGAACAACAATACACACCATGGAAACATTTTTGTTTGATTTGTGTTGTGTGAGAATTTCACCTAGAACCCAAAGGGGGGGGTATTGGCCTTTTTCGTGGAAAAATGTGAAAAATTAAAATTTCTAAAAATGAAATAAATGCCTTCTATACACCTCAAACATTCACTCTATAATGGAAGATTGTTGTTTTTCGCAATATTTTTTGAAATTTGGGCTCTTTTACTAACATTAACATTTGCGCTGGGGCATCTTTTAGGCTCATTTCTTGTCTTTAATGATTTATTCTGGGTTTTATTTTGTTTATTTGATGAAAATGAACAACAATACACACCATGGAAACATTTTTGTTTGATTTGTGTTGAGTGAGAATTTCACCTAGAACCCAACGGAGGGGGTATTGGCCTTTTTCGTGGAAAAATGTGAAAAATTAAAATTTCTAAAAATGAAATAAATGCCTTCTATACACCTCAAACATTCACTCTATAATGGAAGATTGTTGTTTTTCGCAATATTTTTTGAAATTTGGGCTCTTTTACTAACATTAACATTTGCGCTGAGGCATCTTTTATGCTCATTTCTTGTCTTTAATGATTTATTCTGGGTTTTATTTTGTTTATTTGATGAAAATGAACAACAATACACACCATGGAAACATTTTTGTTTGATTTGTGTCGAGTGAGAATTTCACCTAGAACCCAAAGGGGGGGGTATTGGCACTTTTCACGGAAAAATGTGAAAAATTAAAATTTCTAAAAATTAAAAAAATGCCTTCTATACACCGAAAACATTCACTCTATAATGGAAGATTGTGGTTTTTCGCAATATTTTTTTGAAATTTGGGTTCTTTTACTAACATTAACATTTGCGCTGAGGCATCTTTTATGCTCATTTCTTGTCTTTAATGATTTATTCTGGGTTTTATTTTGTTTATTTGATGAAAATGAACAACAATACACACCATGGAAACATTTTTGTTTGATTTGTGTCGAGTGAGAATTTCACCTTGAACCCAAAGGGGGGGTATTGGCACTTTTCACGGAAAAATGTGAAAAATTAAAATTTCTAAAAATTAAAAAAATGCCTTCTATACAACTCAAACATTCACTCTATAATGGAAGATTTTATTTTTTCGCAATATTTTTCGAAATTTGGGCTCTTTTACTAACATTAACTTTTGCGCTGAGGCATGTTTTAGGCTCATTTCTTGCCTTTAATGATTTATTCTGGGTTTTATTTTGTTTATTTGATGAAAATGAACAACAATACACACCATGGAAACATTTTTGTTTGATTTGTGTAGAGTGAGAATTTCACCTAGAACCCAAAGGTATTGGCACTTTTCATGGAAAAATGTGAAAAATTAAAATTTCTAAAAATGAAATAAATGCCTTCTATACACCTCAAACATTCACTCTATAATGGAAGATTGTTGTTTTTCGCAATATTTTTTGAAATTTGGGCTCTTTTACTAACATTAACACTTGCGCTGAGGCATCTTTTATGCTCATTTCTTGTCTTTAATGATTTATTCTGGGTTTTATTTTGTTTATTTGATGAAAATAAACAACAATACACACCATGGAAACATTTTTGTTTGATTTGTGTGGAGTGAGATTTTCACCTAGAACCCAAAGGGGGGGGTATTGGCCTTTATCGTGGAAAAATGTGAAAAATTAAAATTTCTAAAAATGAAATAAATGCCTTCTATACACCTCAAACATTCACTCTATGATGGAAGATTGTTGTTTTTCGCAATATTTTTTGAAATTTGGGCTCTTTTACTGACATTAACTTTTGCGCTGAGGCATCTTTTAGGCTCATTTCTTGCCTTTAATGATTTATTCTGGGTTTTATTTTGTTTATTTGATGAAAATGAACAACAATACACACCATGGAAACATTTTTGTTTGATTTGTGTCAAGTTAGAATTTCACCTAGAACCCAAAGGGGGGGGTATTGGCACTTTTATGGAATAATGTGAAATATTAAAATTTCTAAAAATGAAATAAATGCCTTCTATACACCTCAAACATTCACTCTATAACGGAAGATTTTTGTTTTTTCGCAATATTTTTTGAAATTTGGGCCCTTTTACTAACATTAACACTTGCGCTGAGGCATCTTTTATGCTCATTTCTTGTCTTTAATGATTTATTCTGGGTTTTATTTTGTTTATTTGATGAAAATGAACAACAATACACGCCATGCAAACATTTTTGTTTGATTTGTGTCGAGTGAGAATTTCACCTAGAACCCAAAGGGGGGGGTATTGGCCTTTTTCGTGGAAAAATGTGAAAAATTAATTTTTTTCTAAAAATGAAATAAATGCCTTCTATACACCTCAAACATTCACTCTATAATGGAAGATTGTGGTTTTTCGCAATATTTTTTGAAATTTGGGCTCTTTTACTAACATTAACATTTGCGCTGAGGCATCTTTTATGCTCATTTCTTGTCTTTAATGATTTATTCTGGGTTTTATTTTGTTTATTTGATGAAAATGAACAACAATACACACCATGGAAACATTTTTGTTTGATTTGTGTTGAGTGAGAATTTCCCCTAGAACCCAAAGGGGGAGGTATTGGCCTTTTTCGTGGAAAAATGTGAAAAATTAAAATTTCTAAAAATGAAATAAATGCCTTCTATACACCTCAAACATTCACTCAATAATGGAAGATTGTTGTTTTTCGCAATATTTTTTGAAATTTGGGCTCTTTTACTAACATTAACATTTGCGCTGAGGCATCTTTTATGCTCATTTCTTGTCTTTAATGATTTATTCTGGGTTTTATTTTGTTTATTTGATGAAAATGAACAACAATACACACCATGGAAACATTTTTGTTTGATTTGTGTCGAGTGAGAATTTCACCTAGAACCCAAAGGGGGGGGTATTGGCACTTTTCACGGAAAAATGTGAAAAATTAAAATTTCTAAAAATTAAAAAAATGCCTTCTATACACCTAAAACATTCACTCTATAATGGAAGATTGTGGTTTTTCGCAATATTTTTTTGAAATTTGGGCTCTTTTACTAACATTAACATTTGCACTGAGGCATCTTTTATGCTCATTTCTTGTCTTTAATGATTTATTCTGGGTTTTATTTTGTTTATTTGATGAAAATGAACAACAATACACACCATGGAAGCATTTTTGTTTAATTTGTTTTGAGTGAGAATTTCACCTAGAACCCAAAGGGGGGGTATTGGCACTTTCATGGAAAAATGTGAAAAATTAAAATTTCTAAAAATGAAATAAATGCCTTCTATATACCTCAAACATTCACTCTATGATGGAAGATTGTTCTTTTTCGCAATATTTTTTGAAATTTGGGCTCTTTTACTAACATTAACTTTTGCGCTGAGGCATCTTTTAGGCTCATTTCTTGCCTTTAATGATTTATTCTGGGTTTTATTTTGTTTATTTGATGAAAATGAACAACAATACACACCATGGAAACATTTTTGTTTGATTTGTGTCGAGTGAGAATTTCACCTAGAACCCAAAGGGGGGGGTATTGGCACTTTTCACGGAAAAATGTGAAAAATTAAAATTTCTAAAAATTAAAAAAATGCCTTCTATACAACTCAAACATTCACTCTATAATGGAAGATTTTATTTTTTCGCAATATTTTTTGAAATTTGGGCTCTTTTACTAACATTAACTTTTGCGCTGAGGCATGTTTTAGACTCATTTCTTGCCTTTAATGATTTATTCTGGGTTTTATTTTGTTTATTTGATGAAAATGAACAACAATACACACCATGGAAACATTTTTGTTTGATTTGTGTCGAGTGAGAATTTCACCTAGAACCCAAAGGGGGGGGGGCACTTTTCATGGAAAAATGTGAAAAATTAAAATTTCTAAAAATGAAATAAATGCCTTCTATACACCTCAAACATTCACTCTATAATGGAAGATTGTTGTTTTTCGCAATATTTTTTGAAATTTGGGCTCTTTTACTAACATTAACACTTGCGCTGAGGCATCTTTTATGCTCATTTCTTGTCTTTAATGATTTATTCTGGGTTTTATTTTGTTTATTTGATGAAAATAAACAACAATACACACCATGGAAACATTTTTGTCTGATTTGTGTCGAGTGAGAATTTCACCTAGAACCCAAAGGGGGGGGTATTGGCCTTTATCGTGGAAAAATGTGAAAAATTAAAATTTCTAAAAATGAAATAAATGCCTTCTATACACCTCAAACATTCACTCTATGATGGAAGATTGTTGTTTTTCGCAATATTTTTTGAAATTTGGGCTCTTTTACTGACATTAACTTTTACGCTGAGGCATCTTTTAGGCTCATTTCTTGCCTTTAATGATTTATTCTGGGTTTTATTTTGTTTATTTGATGAAAATGAACAACAATACACACCATGGAAACATTTTTGTTTGATTTGTGTCAAGTTAGAATTTCACCTAGAACCCAAAGGGGGGGGTATTGGCACTTTTATGGAATAATGTGAAATATTAAAATTTCTAAAATGAAATAAATGCCTTCTATACACCTCAAACATTCACTCTATAACGGAAGATTTTTGTTTTTCGCAATATTTTTTGAAATTTGGGCTCTTTTACTAACATTAACACTTGCGCTGAGGCATTTTTATGCTCATTTCTTGTCTTTAATGATTTATTCTGGGTTTTATTTTGTTTATTTGATGAAAATGAACAACAATACACGCCATGCAAACATTTTTGTTTGATTTGTGTCGAGTGAGAATTTCACCTAGAACCCAAAGGGGGGGGTATTGGCCTTTTTCGTGGAAAAATGTGAAAAATTAATTTTTTTCTAAAAATGAAATAAATGCCTTCTATACACCTCAAACATTCACTCTATAATGGAAGATTGTGGTTTTTCGCAATATTTTTTGAAATTTGGGCTCTTTTACTAACATTAACATTTGCGCTGAGGAATCTTTTATGCTCATTTCTTGTCTTTAATGATTTATTCTGGGTTTTATTTTGTTTATTTGATGAAAATGAACAACAATACACACCATGGAAACATTTTTGTTTGATTTGTGTTGAGTGAGAATTTCCCCTAGAACCCAAAGGGGGGGGGTATTGGCCTTTTTCGTGGAAAAATGTGAAAAATTAAAATTTCTAGAAATGAAATAAATGCCTTCTATACACCTCAAACATTCACTCAATAATGGAAGATTGTTGTTTTTCGCAATATTTTTTGAAATTTGGGCTCTTTTACTAACATTAACATTTGCGCTGAGGCATCTTTTATGCTCATTTCTTGTCTTTAATGATTTATTCTGGGTTTTATTTTGTTTATTTGATGAAAATGAACAACAATACACACCATGGAAACATTTATGTTTGATTTGTGTCGAGTGAGAATTTCACCTAGAACCCAAAGGGGGGGGGGTATTGGCACTTTTCACGGAAAAATGTGAAAAATTAAAATTTCTAAAAATTAAAAAATGCCTTCTATACACCTAAAACATTCACTCTATAATGGAAGATTGTGGTTTTTCGCAATATTTTTTTGAAATTTGGGCTCTTTTACTAACATTAACATTTGCACTGAGGCATCTTTTATGCTCATTTCTTGTCTTTAATGATTTATTCTGGGTTTTATTTTGTTTATTTGATGAAAATGAACAACAATACACACCATGGAAGCATTTTTGTTTGATTTGTTTTGAGTGAGAATTTCACCTAGAACCCAAAGGGGGGGTATTGGCACTTTCATGGAAAAATGTGAAAAATTAAAATTTCTAAAAATGAAATAAATGCCTTCTATATACCTCAAACATTCACTCTATGATGGAAGATTGTTGTTTTTCGCAATATTTTTTGAAATTTGGGCTCTTTTACTAACATTAACTTTTGCGCTGAGGCATCTTTTAGGCTCATTTCTTGCCTTTAATGATTTATTCTGGGTTTTATTTTGTTTATTTGATGAAAATGAACAACAATACACACCATGGAAGCATTTTTGTTTAATTTGTTTTGAGTGAGAATTTCACCTAGAACCCAAAGGGGGGGTATTGGCACTTTCATGGAAAAATGTGAAAAATTAAAATTTCTAAAAATGAAATAAATGCCTTCTATATACCTCAAACATTCACTCTATGATGGAAGATTGTTGTTTTTCGCAATATTTTTTGAAATTTGGGCTCTTTTACTAACATTAACTTTTGCGCTGAGGCATCTTTTAGGCTCATTTCTTGCCTTTAATGATTTATTCTGGGTTTTATTTTGTTTATTTGATGAAATGAACAACAATACACACCATGGAAACATTTTTGTTTGATTTGTGTCGAGTGAGAATTTCACCTAGAACCCAAAGGGGGGGGTATTTGGCACTTTTCACGGAAAAATGTGAAAAATTAAAATTTCTAAAAATTAAAAAAATGCCTTCTATACAACTCAAACATTCACTCTATAATGGAAGATTTTATTTTTTCGCAATATTTTTCGAAATTTGGGCTCTTTTACTAACATTAACTTTTGCGCTGAGGCATGTTTTAGGCTCATTTCTTGCCTTTAATGATTTATTCTGGGTTTTATTTTGTTTATTTGATGAAAATGAACAACAATACACACCATGGAAACATTTTTGTTTGATTTGTGTCGAGTGAGAATTTCACCTAGAACCCAAAGGGGGGGGGGGCACTTTTCATGGAAAAATGTGAAAAATTAAAATTTCTAAAAATGAAATAAATGCCTTCTATACACCTCAAACATTCACTCTATAATGGAAGATTGTTGTTTTTCGCAATATTTTTTGAAATTTGGGCTCTTTTACTAACATTAACACTTGCGCTGAGGCATCTTTTATGCTCATTTCTTGTCTTTAATGATTTATTCTGGGTTTTATTTTGTTTATTTGATGAAAATAAACAACAATACACACCATGGAAACATTTTTGTCTGATTTGTGTCGAGTGAGAATTTCACCTAGAACCCAAAGGGGGGGGTATTGGCCTTTATCGTGGAAAAATGTGAAAAATTAAAATTTCTAAAAATGAAATAAATGCCTTCTATACACCTCAAACATTCACTCTATGATGGAAGATTGTTGTTTTTCGCAATATTTTTTGAAATTTGGGCTCTTTTACTAACATTAACTTTTGCGCTGAGGCATCTTTTAGGCTCATTTCTTGCCTTTAATGATTTATTCTGGGTTTTATTTTGTTTATTTGATGAAAATGAACAACAATACACACCATGGAAACATTTTTGTTTTATTTGTGTCGAGTGAGAATTTCACCTAGAACCCAAAGGGGGGGGTATTGGCACTTTTCACGGAAAAATGTGAAAAATTAAAATTTCTAAAAATTAAAAAAATGCCTTCTATACACCTAAAACATTCACTATATAATGGAAGATTGTGGTTTTTCGCAATATTTTTTTGAAATTTCGGCTCTTTTACTAACATTAACAAATTCGCTGAGGCATCTTTTATGCTCATTTCTTGTCTTTAATGATTTATTCTGGGTTTTATTTTGTTTATTTGATGAAAATGAACAACAATACACACCATGGAAACATTTTTCTTTGATTTGTGTTAGTGAGAATTTCACCTAGAACCCAAAGGGGGGGGTATTGGCACTTTTCACGGAAAAATGTGAAAAATTAAAATTTCAAAAAATTAAAAAAATGCCTTCTATACACCTCAAACATTCACTCTATAATGGAAGATTGTTGTTTTTCGCAATATTTTTTGAAATTTGGCCTCTTTTACTAACATTAACATTTGCGCTGAGGCATCTTTTATGCTCATTTCTTGTCTTTAATGATTTATTCTGGGTTTTATTTTGTTTATTTGATGAAAATGAACAACAATACACACCATGGAAACATTTTTGTTTGATTTGTGTCGAGTGAGAATTTCACCTAGAATCCAAAGGGGGGGGTATTGGCACTTTTCACGGAAAAATGTGAAAAATTAAAATTTCTAAAAATTAAAAAAATGCCTTCTATACACCTAAAACATTCACTCTATAATGGAAGATTGTGGTTTTTCGCAATATTTTTTGAAATTTGGGCTCTTTTACTAACATTAACATTTGCGCTGAGGCATCTTTTATGCTCATTTCTTGTCTTTAATGATTTATTCTGGGTTTTATTTTGTTTATTTGATGAAAATGAACAACAATACACACCATGGAAGCATTTTTGTTTGATTTGTGTTGAGTGAGAATTTCACCTAGAACCCAAAGTGGGGGGTATTGGCCTTTTTCGTGGAAAAATGTGAAAAATTAAAATTTCTAAAAATGAAATAAATGCCTTCTATACACCTCAAACATTCACTCTATAATGGAAGATTGTTGTTTTTCGCAATATTTTTTGAAATTTGGGCTCTTTTACTAACATTAACACTTGCGCTGAGGCATCTTTTATGCTCATTTCTTGTCTTTAATGATTTATTCTGGGTTTTATTTTGTTTATTTGATGAAAATGAACAACAATACACGCCATGGAAACATTTTTGTTTGATTTGTGTCGAGTGAGAATTTCACCTAGAACCCAAAGGGGGGGGTATTGGCACTTTTCATGGAAAAATGTGAAAAATTAAAATTTCTAAAAATGAAATAAATGCCTTCTATACACCTCAAACATTCACTCTATTATGGAAGATTGTTGTTTTTCGCAATATTTTTTGAAATTTGGGCTCTTTTACTAACATTAACATTTGCGCTCAGGCATCTTTTATGCTCATTTCTTGTCTTTAACGATTTATTCTGGGTTTTATTTTGTTTATTTGATGAAAATGAACAACAATACACACCATGGAAACATTTTTGTTTGATTTGTGTTGAGTGAGAATTTCACCTAGAACCCAAAGGGGTATTGGCCTTTTTCGTGGAAAAATGTGAAAAATTAAAATTTCTAAAAATGAAATAAATGCCTTCTATACACCTCAAACATTCACTCTATAATGGAAGATTGTTGTTTTTCGCAATATTTTTTGAAATTTGGGCTCTTTTACTAACATTAACATTTGAGCTGAGGCATCTTTTAGGCTCATTTCTTGTCTTTAATGATTTATTCTGGGTTTTATTTTGTTTATTTGATGAAAATGAACAACAATAAACACCATGGAAATATTTTTGTTTGATTTGTGTCGAGTGAGAATTTCACCTAGAACCCAAAGGGGGGGGTATTGGCACTTTTATGGAAAAATGTGAAATATTAAAATTTCTAAAAATGAAATAAATGCCTTCTATACACCTCAAACATTCACTCTATAACGGAAGATTTTTGTTTTTCGTAATATTTTTTGAAATTTGGGCTCTTTTACTAACATTAACACTTGCGCTGAGGCATCTTTTATGCTCATTTCTTGTCTTTAATGATTTATTCTGGGTTTTATTTTGTTTATTTGATGAAAATGAACAACAATACACGCCATGGAAACATTTTTGTTTGATTTGTGTCGAGTGAGAATTTCACCTAGAACCCAAAGGGGGGGGTATTGGCCTTTTTCGTGGAAAAATGTGAAAAATTAAAATTTCTAAAAATGAAATAAATGCCTTCTATACACCTCAAACATTCACTCTTTAATGGAAGATTGTTGTTTTTCGCAATATTTTTTTGAAATTTGGGCTCTTTTACTAACATTAACATTTGCACTGAGGCATCTTTTATGCTCATTTCTTGTCTTTAATGATTTATTCTGGGTTTTATTTTGTTTATTTGATGAAAATGAACAACAATACACACCATGGAAGCATTTTTGTTTAATTTGTTTTGAGTGAGAATTTCACCTAGAACCCAAAGGGGGGGTATTGGCACTTTCATGGAAAAATGTGAAAAATTAAAATTTCTAAAAATGAAATAAATGCCTTCTATATACCTCAAACATTCACTCTATGATGGAAGATTGTTGTTTTTCGCAATATTTTTTGAAATTTGGGCTCTTTTACTAACATTAACTTTTGCGCTGAGGCATCTTTTAGGCTCATTTCTTGCCTTTAATGATTTATTCTGGGTTTTATTTTGTTTATTTGATGAAAATGAACAACAATACACACCATGGAAACATTTTTGTTTGATTTGTGTCGAGTGAGAATTTCACCTAGAACCCAAAGGGGGGGGTATTGGCACTTTTCACGGAAAAATGTGAAAAATTAAAATTTCTAAAAATTAAAAAAATGCCTTCTATACAACTCAAACATTCACTCTATAATGGAAGATTTTATTTTTTCGCAATATTTTTCGAAATTTGGGCTCTTTTACTAACATTAACTTTTGCGCTGAGGCATGTTTTAGGCTCATTTCTTGCCTTTAATGATTTATTCTGGGTTTTATTTTGTTTATTTGATGAAAATGAACAACAATACACACCATGGAAACATTTTTGTTTGATTTGTGTCGAGTGAGAATTTCACCTAGAACCCAAAGGGGGGGGGGCACTTTTCATGGAAAAATGTGAAAAATTAAAATTTCTAAAAATGAAATAAATGCCTTCTATACACCTCAAACATTCACTCTATAATGGAAGATTGTTGTTTTTCGCAATATTTTTTGAAATTTGGGCTCTTTTACTAACATTAACACTTGCGCTGAGGCATCTTTTATGCTCATTTCTTGTCTTTAATGATTTATTCTGGGTTTTATTTTGTTTATTTGATGAAAATAAACAACAATACACACCATGGAAACATTTTTGTCTGATTTGTGTCGAGTGAGAATTTCACCTAGAACCCAAAGGGGGGGGTATTGGCCTTTATCGTGGAAAAATGTGAAAAATTAAAATTTCTAAAAATGAAATAAATGCCTTCTATACACCTCAAACATTCACTCTATGATGGAAGATTGTTGTTTTTCGCAATATTTTTTGAAATTTGGGCTCTTTTACTAACATTAACTTTTGCGCTGAGGCATCTTTTAGGCTCATTTCTTGCCTTTAATGATTTATTCTGGGTTTTATTTTGTTTATTTGATGAAAATGAACAACAATACACACCATGGAAACATTTTTGTTTGATTTGTGTCAAGTTAGAATTTCACCTAGAACCCAAAGGGGGGGGTATTGGCACTTTTATGGAATAATGTGAAATATTAAAATTTCTAAAATGAAATAAATGCCTTCTATACACCTCAAACATTCACTCTATAACGGAAGATTTTTGTTTTTCGCAATATTTTTTGAAATTTGGGCTCTTTTACTAACATTAACACTTGCGCTGAGGCATTTTTATGCTCATTTCTTGTCTTTAATGATTTATTCTGGGTTTTATTTTGTTTATTTGATGAAAATGAACAACAATACACGCCATGCAAACATTTTTGTTTGATTTGTGTCGAGTGAGAATTTCACCTAGAACCCAAAGGGGGGGGTATTGGCCTTTTTCGTGGAAAAATGTGAAAAATTAATTTTTTTCTAAAAATGAAATAAATGCCTTCTATACACCTCAAACATTCACTCTATAATGGAAGATTGTGGTTTTTCGCAATATTTTTTGAAATTTGGGCTCTTTTACTAACATTAACATTTGCGCTGAGGAATCTTTTATGCTCATTTCTTGTCTTTAATGATTTATTCTGGGTTTTATTTTGTTTATTTGATGAAAATGAACAACAATACACACCATGGAAACATTTTTGTTTGATTTGTGTTGAGTTAGAATTTCCCCTAGAACCCAAAGGGGGGGGTATTGGCCTTTTTCGTGGAAAAATGTGAAAAATTAAAATTTCTAGAAATGAAATAAATGCCTTCTATACACCTCAAACATTCACTCAATAATGGAAGATTGTTGTTTTTCGCAATATTTTTTGAAATTTGGGCTCTTTTACTAACATTAACATTTGCGCTGAGGCATCTTTTATGCTCATTTCTTGTCTTTAATGATTTATTCTGGGTTTTATTTTGTTTATTTGATGAAAATGAACAACAATACACACCATGGAAACATTTATGTTTGATTTGTGTCGAGTGAGAATTTCACCTAGAACCCAAAGGGGGGGGGGTATTGGCACTTTTCACGGAAAAATGTGAAAAATTAAAATTTCTAAAAATTAAAAAAATGCCTTCTATACACCTAAAACATTCACTCTATAATGGAAGATTGTGGTTTTTCGCAATATTTTTTTGAAATTTGGGCTCTTTTACTAACATTAACATTTGCACTGAGGCATCTTTTATGCTCATTTCTTGTCTTTAATGATTTATTCTGGGTTTTATTTTGTTTATTTGATGAAAATGAACAACAATACACACCATGGAAGCATTTTTGTTTGATTTGTTTTGAGTGAGAATTTCACCTAGAACCCAAAGGGGGGGTATTGGCACTTTCATGGAAAAATGTGAAAAATTAAAATTTCTAAAAATGAAATAAATGCCTTCTATATACCTCAAACATTCACTCTATGATGGAAGATTGTTGTTTTTCGCAATATTTTTTGAAATTTGGGCTCTTTTACTAACATTAACTTTTGCGCTGAGGCATCTTTTAGGCTCATTTCTTGCCTTTAATGATTTATTCTGGGTTTTATTTTGTTTATTTGATGAAAATGAACAACAATACACACCATGGAAACATTTTTGTTTTATTTGTGTCGAGTGAGAATTTCACCTAGAACCCAAAGGGGGGGGTATTGGCACTTTTCGTGGAAAAATGTGAAAAATTAAAATTTCTAAAAATGAAATAAATGCCTTCTATACACCTCAAACATTCACTCTATAATGGAAGATTGTTGTTTTTCGCAATATTTTTTGAAATTTGGGCTCTTTTACTAACATTAACATTTGCGCTGAGGCATCTTTTATGCTCATTTCTTGTCTTTAATGATTTATTCTGGGTTTTATTTTGTTTATTTGATGAAAATGAACAACAATACACACCATGGAAACATTTTTGTTTGATTTGTGTCGAGTGAGAATTTCACCTAGAACCCAAAGAGGGGGGTATTGGCACTTTTCACGGAAAAATGTGAAAAATTAAAATTTCTAAAAATTAAAAAAATGCCTTCTATACACCTCAAACATTCACTCTATAATGGAAGATTGTTGTTTTTCGCAATATTTTTTGAAATTTGGCCTCTTTTACTAACATTAACATTTGCGCTGAGGCATCTTTTATGCTCATTTCTTGTCTTTAATGATTTATTCTGGGTTTTATTTTGTTTATTTGATGAAAATGAACAACAATACACACCATGGAAACATTTTTGTTTGATTTGTGTCGAGTGAGAATTTCACCTAGAATCCAAAGGGGGGGGTATTGGCACTTTTCACGGAAAAATGTGAAAAATTAAAATTTCTAAAAATTAAAAAAATGCCTTCTATACACCTAAAACATTCACTCTATAATGGAAGATTGTGGTTTTTCGCAATATTTTTTGAAATTTGGGCTCTTTTACTAACATTAACATTTGCGCTGAGGCATCTTTTATGCTCATTTCTTGTCTTTAATGATTTATTCTGGGTTTTATTTTGTTTATTTGATGAAAATGAACAACAATACACACCATGGAAGCATTTTTGTTTGATTTGTGTTGAGTGAGAATTTCACCTAGAACCCAAAGTGGGGGGTATTGGCCTTTTTCGTGGAAAAATGTGAAAAATTAAAATTTCTAAAAATGAAATAAATGCCTTCTATACACCTCAAACATTCACTCTATAATGGAAGATTGTTGTTTTTCGCAATATTTTTTGAAATTTGGGCTCTTTTACTAACATTAACACTTGCGCTGAGGCATCTTTTATGCTCATTTCTTGTCTTTAATGATTTATTCTGGGTTTTATTTTGTTTATTTGATGAAAATGAACAACAATACACGCCATGGAAACATTTTTGTTTGATTTGTGTCGAGTGAGAATTTCACCTAGAACCCAAAGGGGGGGGTATTGGCACTTTTCATGGAAAAATGTGAAAAATTAAAATTTCTAAAAATGAAATAAATGCCTTCTATACACCTCAAACATTCACTCTATTATGGAAGATTGTTGTTTTTCGCAATATTTTTTGAAATTTGGGCTCTTTTACTAACATTAACATTTGCGCTCAGGCATCTTTTATGCTCATTTCTTGTCTTTAATGATTTATTCTGGGTTTTATTTTGTTTATTTGATGAAAATGAACAACAATACACACCATGGAAACATTTTTGTTTGATTTGTGTTGAGTGAGAATTTCACCTAGAACCCAAAGGGGTATTGGCCTTTTTCGTGGAAAAATGTGAAAAATTAAAATTTCTAAAAATGAAATAAATGCCTTCTATACACCTCAAACATTCACTCTATAATGGAAGATTGTTGTTTTTCGCAATATTTTTTGAAATTTGGGCTCTTTTACTAACATTAACATTTGAGCTGAGGCATCTTTTAGGCTCATTTCTTGTCTTTAATGATTTATTCTGGGTTTTATTTTGTTTATTTGATGAAAATGAACAACAATAAACACCATGGAAATATTTTTGTTTGATTTGTGTCGAGTGAGAATTTCACCTAGAACCCAAAGGGGGGGGTATTGGCACTTTTATGGAAAAATGTGAAATATTAAAATTTCTAAAAATGAAATAAATGCCTTCTATACACCTCAAACATTCACTCTATAACGGAAGATTTTTGTTTTTCGTAATATTTTTTGAAATTTGGGCTCTTTTACTAACATTAACACTTACGCTGAGGCATCTTTTATGCTCATTTCTTGTCTTTAATGATTTATTCTGGGTTTTATTTTGTTTATTTGATGAAAATGAACAACAATACACGCCATGGAAACATTTTTGTTTGATTTGTGTCGAGTGAGAATTTCACCTAGAACCCAAAGGGGGGGGTATTGGCCTTTTTCGTGGAAAAATGTGAAAAATTAAAATTTCTAAAAATGAAATAAATGCCTTCTATACACCTCAAACATTCACTCTTTAATGGAAGATTGTTGTTTTTCGCAATATTTTTTGAAATTTGGGCTCTTTTACTAACATTAACATTTGCGCTGAGGCATCTTTTATGCTCATTTCTTGTCTTTAATGATTTATTCTGGGTTTTATTTTGTTTATTTGATGAAAATGAACAACAATACACACCATGGAAACATTTTTGTTTGATTTGTGTTGAGTGAGAATTTCACCTAGAACCCAAAGGGGGGGGGTATTGGCCTTTTTCGTGGAAAAATGTGAAAAATTAAAATTTCTAAAAATGAAATAAATGCCTTCTATACACCTCAAACATTCACTCTATAATGGAAGATTGTTATTTTTCGCAATATTTTTTGAAATTTGGGCTCTTTTACTAACATTAACATTTGCGCTGAGGCATCTTTTATGCTCATTTCTTGTCTTTAATGATTTATTCTGGGTTTTATTGTGTTTATTTGATGAAAATGAACAACAATACACACCATGGAAACATTTTTGTTTGATTTGTGATGAGTGAGAATTTCACCTAGAACCCAAAGGGGGGGGTATTGGCCTTTTTCGTGGAAAAATGTGAAAAATTAAAATTTCTAAAAATGAAATAATTGCCTTCTATACACCTCAAACATTCACTCTATAATGGAAGATTGTTGTTTTTCGCAATATTTTTTGAAATTTGGGCTCTTTTACTAACATTAACATTTGCGCTGAGGCATCTTTTATGCTCATTTCTTGTCTTTAATGATTTATTCTGGGTTTTATTTTGTTTATTTGATGAAAATGAACAACAATACACACCATGGAAACATTTTTGTTTGATTTGTGTCGAGTGAGAATTTCACCTAGAACCGAAAGTGGGGGGTATTGGCACTTTTCACGGAAAAATGTGAAAAATTAAAATTTCTAAAAATTAAAAAAATGCCTTCTATACACCTAAAACATTCACTCTATAATGGAAGATTGTGGTTTTTCGCAATATTTTTTTGAAATTTGGGCTCTTTTACTAACATTAACATTTGCGCTGAGGCAACCTTTATGCTCATTTCTTGTCTTTAATGATTTATTCTGGGTTTTATTTTGTTTATTTGATGAAAATGAACAACAATACACACCATGGAAACATTTTTGTGTTATTTGTGTCGAGTGAGAATTTCACCTAGAAC
The DNA here is from genome assembly GCF_022747635.1 of Hetaerina americana. Classification (NCBI taxonomy): domain Eukaryota; kingdom Metazoa; phylum Arthropoda; class Insecta; order Odonata; family Calopterygidae; genus Hetaerina; species Hetaerina americana. Next base: position 1,568 of record NW_027287177.1, on the reverse strand, counting down.
CCAAAGGGGGGGGTATTGGCACTTTTCACGGAAAAATGTGAAAAATTAAAATTTCTAAAAATTAAAAAAATGCCTTCTATACACCTCAAACATTCACTCTATAATGGAAGATTTTTGTTTTTTGCAATATTTTTTGAAATTTGGGCTCTTTTACTAACATTAACACTTGCGCTGAGGCATCTTTTATGCTCATTTCTTGTCTTTAATGATTTATTCTGGGTTTTATTTTGTTTATTTGATGAAAATGAACAACAATACACACCATGGAAACATTTTTGTTTGATTTGTGTCGAGTGAGAATTTCACCTAGAACCCAAAGGGGGGGGTTTTGGCCTTTTTCGTGGAAAAATGTGAAAAATTAAAATTTCTAAAAATGAAATAAATGCCTTCTATACACCTCAAACATTCACTCTATGATGGAAGATTGTTGTTTTTCGCAATATTTTTTGAAATTTGGGCTCTTTTACTAACATTAACTTTTGCGCTGAGGCATCTTTTAGGCTCAATTCTTGCCTTTAATGATTTATTCTGGGTTTTATTTTGTTTATTTGATGAAAATGAACAACAATACACACCATGGAAACATTTTTGTTTGATTTGTGTCGAGTGAGAATTTCACCTAGAACCCAAAGGGGGGGGTATTGGCACTTTTATGGAAAAATGTGAAATATTAAAATTTCTAAAAATGAAATAAATGCCTTCTATACACCTCAAACATTCACTCTATAACGGAAGATTTTTGTTTTTCGCAATATTTTTTGAAATTTGGGCTCTTTTACTAACATTAACACTTGCGCTGAGGCATCTTTTATGCTCATTTCTTGTCTTTAATGATTTATTCTGGGTTTTATTTTGTTTATTTGATGAAAATGAACAACAATACACGCCATGGAAACATTTTTGTTTGATTTGTGTTGAGTGAGAATTTCACCTAGAACCCAAAGGGGTGGTATTGGCCTTTTTCGTGGAAAAATGTGAAAAATTAAAATTTCTAAAAATGAAATAAATGCCTTCTATACACCTCAAACATTCACTCTATAATGGAAGATTGTTGTTTTTCGCAATATTTTTTGAAATTTGGGCTGTTTTACTAACATTAACATTTGCGCTGAGGCATCTTTTATGCTCATTTCTTGTCTTTAATGATTTATTCTGGGTTTTATTTTGTTTATTTTATGAAAATGAACAACAATACACACCATGGAAACATTTTTGTTTTATTTGTGTCGAGTGAGAATTTCACCTAGAACCCAAAGGGGGGGTATTGGCACTTTTCGTGGAAAAATGTGAAAAATTAAAATTTCTAAAAATGAAATAAATGCCTTCTATACACCTCAAACATTCACTCTATAATGGAAGATTGTTGTTTTTCGCAATATTTTTTGAAATTTGGGCTCTTTTACTAACATTAACACTTGCGCTGAGGCATCTTTTATGCTCATTTCTTGTCTTTAATGATTTATTCTGGGTTTTATTTTGTTTATTTGATGAAAATGAACAACAATACACGCCATGGAAACATTTTTGTTTGATTTGTGTCGAGTGAGAATTTCACCTAGAACCCAAAG
>NW_027287176.1:0-105600 GCF_022747635.1 Hetaerina americana | reverse complement strand
TATTTGATGAAAATGAACAACAATACACACCATGGAAACATTTTTGTTTGATTTGTGTCGAGTGAGATTTTCACCTAGAACCCAAAGGGGCACTTTTCATGAAAAAAAGAGAAAAATTAAATTTTCTAAAAATAAATAAATGCCTTCTATACACCTCAAACATTCACTCTAAAATGAAAATTGTTGCTTTTCGCAATATTTTTAGAAATTTGGCTCTTATAGTAACATTAACACTTGCGCTGAAGCATCTTTTATGCTCTTTCTTGTCTTTCAGGATTTATTCTGGGTTTAATTTTGTTTATTTGATGAAAATGAACAACAATACACACCATGGAAACATTTTGTTTTATTTGTGTCCAGTGAGATTTTCACCTAGAACCAAAAGGGGGGGGTATTGGCACTTTTCATGGAAAAATGTGAAAAATTAAATTTTCTAAAAATGAAATAAATGCCTTCTATACACCTCAAACATTCACTCCAAAAAAGAAGATTGTGGTTTTTCGCAATATTTTTAGAAATTTGGGCTCTTTAAGTAAGAATAACACTTGCGCTGAAGCATCTTTTATGCTCATATCTTATCTTTCAGGATTTATTCTGGTTTAATTTTGTTTATTTGATGAAAATGAACAAGAATACACACCATGGAAACATTTTTGTTTGATTTGTGTCGAGTGAGATTTTCACCTAGAACCCAAAGGGGGGGTATTGGCACTTTTCATGCAAAAATGTGAAAAATTAAATTTTCTAAAAATGAAATAAATGCCTTCTATACACCTCAAACATTCACTCCAAAAAAGAAGATTGTGGTTTTTCGCAATATTTTTAGAAATTTGGGCTCTTATAGTAAGAAAAACACTTGCGCTGAAGCATCTTTTATGCTCATTTCTTGTTTTTCAGGATTTATTCTGGTTTAATTTTGTTTATTTGATGAAAATGAACAACAATACACACCATGGAAACATTTTTGTTTGATTTGTGTCGATTTAGATTTTCACCTAGAACCCAAAGGGGGGGGTATTGGCACTTTTCATGGAAAAATGTGAAAAATTAAATTTTCTAAAAATTATAATAAATGCCTTCTATACACCTGAAACAATCACTCTAAAACTGAAAATTGTTGCTTTTCGCAATATTTTTAGAAATTTGGGCTCTTTTAGTAAGAATACCACTTGCGCTGAAGCATCTTTTATGCTCATATCTTATCTTTCAGGATTTATTCTGGGTTTAATTTTGTTTATTTGATGAAAATGAACAAGAATACACACCATGGAAACATTTTTGTTTGATTTGTGTCGAGTGAGATTTTCACCTAGAACCCAAAGGGGGGGGTATTGGCACTTTTCATGCAAAAATGTGAAAAATTAAATTTTCTAAAAATGAAATAAATGCCTTCTATACACCTCAAACATTTACTCTAAAATGAAAATTGTTGCTTTTCGCAATATTTTTAGAAATTTGGCTCTTATAGTAACATTAACACTTGCGCTGAAGCATCTTTTATGCTCATTTCTTGTTTTTCAGGATTTATTCTGGGTTTAATTTTGTTTATTTGATGAAAATGAACAACAATACACACCATGGAAACATTTTTGTTTGATTTGTGTCGAGTGAGATTTTCACCTAGAACCCAAAGGGGGGGGTATTGGCACTTTTCATGAAAAAAAGAGAAAAATTAAATTTTCTAAATATGAAATAAATGCCTTCTATACACCTCAAACATTCACTCTAAAACAGAAGATTATGGTTTTTCGCAATATTTTTAGAAATTTGGGCTCTTTTAGTAACATTAACACTTGCGCTGAAGCATCTTTTATGCTCATTTCTTGTCTTTCAGGATTTATTCTGAGTTTTATTTTATTTATTTGATGAAAATGAACAACAATACACACCATGGAAACATTTTTGTTTTATTTGTGTCGAGTGAGATTTTCACCTAGAACCCAAAGGGGGGGGTATTGGCACTTTTCATGGAAAAATGTGAAAAATTAAATTTTCTAAAAATGAAATAAATGCCTTCTATACACCTCAAACATTCACTCCAAAAAAGAAGATTGTGGTTTTTCGCAATATTTTTAGAAATTTGGGCTCTTATAGTAAGAATAACACTTGCGCTGAAGCATCTTTTATGCTCATTTCTTGTTTTTCAGGATTTATTCTGGGTTTAATTTTGTTTATTTGATGAAAATGAACAACAATACACACCATGGAAACATTTTTGTTTGATTTGTGTCGAGTGAGATTTTCACCTAGAACCCAAAGGGGGGGGTATTGGCACTTTTCATGAAAAAAGAGAAAAATTAAATTTTCTAAAAATGAAATAAATGCCTTCTATACACCTCAAACATTCACTCTAAAACAGAAGATTATGGTTTTTCGCAATATTTTTAGAAATTTGGGCTCTTTTAGTAACATTAACACTTGCGCTTAAGCATCTTTTATCCTCATTTCTTGTCTTTCAGGATTTATTCTGAGTTTAATTTTATTTATTTGATGAAAATGAACAACAATACACACCATGGAAACATTTTTGTTTGATTTGTGTCGACTGAGATTTTCACCCAGAACCCAAAGGGGGGTATTGGCACTTTTCATGGAAAAATGTGAAAAATTAAATTTTCTAAAAATGTAATTAATGCCTTCTATACACCTGAAACATTCACTCTAAAACTGAAAATTGTTGCTTTTCGTAATATTTTTAGAAATTTGGGCTCTTATAGTAAGAATAACACTTGCGCAGAAGCATCTTTTATGCTCATATCTTATCTTTCAGGATTTATTCTGGGTTTATTTTGTTTATTTGATGAAAATGAACAAGAATACACACCATGGAAACATTTTTGTTTGATTTGTGTCGCGTGAGATTTTCACCTAGAACCCAAAGGGGGGGGTATTGGCACTTTTCATGCAAAAATGTGAAAAATTAAATTTTCTAAAAATGAAATAAATGCCTTCTATACACCTCAAACATTCACTCCAAAAAAGAAGATTGTGGTTTTTCGCAATATTTTTAGAAATTTGCGCTCTTATAGTAAGAAAAACACTTGCGCTGAAGCATCTTTTATGCTCATTTCTTGTTTTTCAGGATTTATTCTGGGTTTAATTTTGTTTATTTGATGAAAATGAACAAGAATACACACCATGGAAACATTTTTGTTTGATTTGTGTCGAGTGAGATTTTCACCTAGAAGCCAAAGGGGGGGGTATTGGCACTTTTCATGGAAAAATGTGAAAAATTAAATTTTCTAAAAAAGAAATAAATGCCTTCTATACACCTCAAACATTCACTCTAAAACAGAAGATTGTGGTTTATCGCAATATTTTTAGAAATTTGGGCTATTATAGTAACATTAACACTTGCGCTGAAGCATCTTTTATGCTCATTTCTTGTTTTTCAGGATTTATTCTGGGTTTAATTTTGTTTATTTGATGAAAATGAACAACAATACACACCATGGAAACATTTTTGTTTGATTTGTGTCGAGTGAGATTTTCACCTAGAACCCAAAGGGGGGGGTATTGGCACTTTTCATGAAAAAAAGAGAAAAATTAAATTTTCTAAAAATAAATAAATGCCTTCTATACACCTCAAACATTCACTCTAAAATGAAAATTGTTGCTTTTCGCAATATTTTTAGAAATTTGGCTCTTATAGTAACATTAACACTTGCGCTGAAGCATCTTTTATGCTCTTTCTTGTCTTTCAGGATTTATTCTGGGTTTAATTTTGTTTATTTGATGAAAATGAACAACAATACACACCATGGAAACATTTTTGTTTTATTTGTGTCCAGTGAGATTTTCACCTAGAACCAAAAGGGGGGGGTATTGGCACTTTTCATGGAAAAATGTGAAAAATTAAATTTTCTAAAAATGAAATAAATGCCTTCTATACACCTCAAACATTCACTCCAAAAAAGAAGATTGTGGTTTTTCGCAATATTTTTAGAAATTTGGGCTCTTTTAGTAAGAATACCACTTGCGCTGAAGCATCTTTTATGCTCATATCTTATCTTTCAGGATTTATTCTGGGTTTAATTTTGTTTATTTGATGAAAATGAACAAGAATACACACCATGGAAACATTTTTGTTTGATTTGTGTCGAGTGAGATTTTCACCTAGAACCCAAAGGGGGGGGTATTGGCACTTTTCATGCAAAAATGTGAAAAATTAAATTTTCTAAAAATGAAATAAATGCCTTCTATACACCTCAAACATTCACTCCAAAAAAGAAGATTGTGGTTTTTCGCAATATTTTTAGAAATTTGGGCTCTTATAGTAAGAAAAACACTTGCGCTGAAGCATCTTTTATGCTCATTTCTTGTTTTTCAGGATTTATTCTGGGTTTAATTTTGTTTATTTGATGAAAATGAACAACAATACACACCATGGAAACATTTTTGTTTGATTTGTGTCGATTTAGATTTTCACCTAGAACCCAAAGGGGGGGGTATTGGCACTTTTCATGGAAAAATGTGAAAAATTAAATTTTCTAAAAATTATAATAAATGCCTTCTATACACCTGAAACATTCACTCTAAAACTAAAAATTGTTGCTTTTCGCAATATTTTTAGAAATTTGGGCTCTTTTAGTAACATGAACACTTGCGCTGAAGCATCTTTTATGCTCATATCTTATCTTTCAGGATTTATTCTGAGTTTTATTTTGTTTATTTGATGAAAATGAACAAGAATACACACCATGGAAACATTTTTGTTTGATTTGTGTCGAGTGAGATTTTCACCTAGAACCCAAAGGGGGGGGTATTGGCACTTTTCATGCAAAAATGTGAAAAATTAAATTTTCTAAAAATGAAATAAATGCCTTCTATACACCTCAAACATTCACTCCAAAAAAGAAGATTGTGGTTTTTCACAATATTTTTAGAAATTTGGGCTCTTTTAGTAAGAATAACACTTGCGCTGAAGCATCTTTTATGCTCATTTCTTGTTTTTCAGGATTTATTCTGGGTTTAATTTTGTTTTTTTGATGAAAATGAACAAGAATACACACCATGGAAACATTTTTGTTTGATTTGTGTCGAGTGAGATTTTCACCTAGAACCCAAAGGGGGGGGTATTGGCACTTTTCATGGAAAAATGTGAAAAATTAAATTTTCTAAAAATGAAATAAATGCCTTCTATACACCTCAAACATTCACTCCAAAAAAGAAGATTATGGTTTTTCGCAATATTTTTAGAAATTTGGGCTATTATAGTAAGAAAAACACTTGCGCTGAAGAATCTTTTATGCTCATTTCTTGTTTTTCAGGATTTATTCTGGGTTTAATTTTGTTTATTTGATGAAAATGAACAAGAATACACACCATGTAAACATTTTTGTTTGATTTGTGTCGAGTGAGATTTTCACCTAGAACCCAAAGGGGGGGGTATTGGCACTTTTCATGAAAAAAAGAGAAAAATTAAATTTTCTAAAAATGAAATAAATGCCTTCTATACACCTCAAACATTCACTCTAAAACAGAAGATTATGGTTTTTCGCAATATTTTTAGAAATTTGGGCTCTTTTAGTAACATTAACACTTGTGCTGAAGCATCTTTTATGCTCATTTCTTGTCTTTCAGGATTTATTCTGAGTTTAATTTTATTTATTTGATGAAAATGAACAACAATACACACCATGGAAACATTTTTGTTTGATTTGTGTCGACTGAGATTTTCACCCAGAACCCAAAGGGGGGTATTGGCACTTTTCATGGAAAAATGTGAAAAATTAAATTTTCTAAAAATGTAATAAATGCCTTCTATACACCTGAAACATTCACTCTAAAACTGAAAATTGTTGCTTTTCGCAATATTTTTAGAAATTTGGGCTCTTTTAGTAACATGAACACTTGCGCTGAAGCATCTTTTATGCTCATATCTTATCTTTCAGGATTTATTCTGGGTTTATTTTGTTTATTTGATGAAAATGAACAAGAATACACACCATGGAAACATTTTTGTTTGATTTGTGTCGAGTGAGATTTTCACCTAGAACCCAAAGGGGGGGGTATTGGCACTTTTCATGCAAAAATGTGAAAAATTAAATTTTCTAAAAATGAAATAAATGCCTTCTATACACCTCAAACATTCACTCCAAAAAAGAAGATGGTGGTTTTTCGCAATATTTTTAGAAATTTGGGCTCTTATAGTAAGAAAAACACTTGCGCTGAAGCATCTTTTATGCTCATTTCTTGTTTTTCAGGATTTATTCTGGGTTTAATTTTGTTTATTTGATGAAAATGAACAAGAATACACACCATGGAAACATTTTTGTTTGATTTGTGTCGAGTGAGATTTTCACCTAGAAGCCAAAGGGGGGGGTATTGGCACTTTTCATGGAAAAATGTGAAAAATTAAATTTTCTAAAAATGAAATAAATGCCTTCTATACACCTCAAACATTCACTCTAAAACAGAAGATTGTGGTTAATCGCAATATTTTTAGAAATTTGGGCTATTATAGTAACATTAACACTTGCGCTGAAGCATCTTTTATGCTCATTTCTTGTTTTTCAGGATTTATTCTGGGTTTAATTTTGTTTATTTGATGAAAATGAACAACAATACACACCATGGAAACATTTTTGTTTGATTTGTGTCGAGTGAGATTTTCACCTAGAACCCAAAGGGGCACTTTTCATGAAAAAAAGAGAAAAATTAAATTTTCTAAAAATAAATAAATGCCTTCTATACACCTCAAACATTCACTCTAAAATGAAAATTGTTGCTTTTCGCAATATTTTTAGAAATTTGGCTCTTATAGTAACATTAACACTTGCGCTGAAGCATCTTTTATGCTCTTTCTTGTCTTTCAGGATTTATTCTGGGTTTAATTTTGTTTATTTGATGAAAATGAACAACAATACACACCATGGAAACATTTTTGTTTTATTTGTGTCCAGTGAGATTTTCACCTAGAACCAAAAGGGGGGGGTATTGGCACTTTTCATGGAAAAATGTGAAAAATTAAATTTTCTAAAAATGAAATAAATGCCTTCTATACACCTCAAACATTCACTCCAAAAAAGAAGATTGTGGTTTTTCGCAATATTTTTAGAAATTTGGGCTCTTTAAGTAAGAATAACACTTGCGCTGAAGCATCTTTTATGCTCATATCTTATCTTTCAGGATTTATTCTGGGTTTAATTTTGTTTATTTGATGAAAATGAACAAGAATACACACCATGGAAACATTTTTGTTTGATTTGTGTCGAGTGAGATTTTCACCTAGAACCCAAAGGGGGGGTATTGGCACTTTTCATGCAAAAATGTGAAAAATTAAATTTTCTAAAAATGAAATAAATGCCTTCTATACACCTCAAACATTCACTCCAAAAAAGAAGATTGTGGTTTTTCGCAATATTTTTAGAAATTTGGGCTCTTATAGTAAGAAAAACACTTGCGCTGAAGCATCTTTTATGCTCATTTCTTGTTTTTCAGGATTTATTCTGGGTTTAATTTTGTTTATTTGATGAAAATGAACAACAATACACACCATGGAAACATTTTTGTTTGATTTGTGTCGATTTAGATTTTCACCTAGAACCCAAAGGGGGGGGTATTGGCACTTTTCATGGAAAAATGTGAAAAATTAAATTTTCTAAAAATTATAATAAATGCCTTCTATACACCTGAAACAATCACTCTAAAACTGAAAATTGTTGCTTTTCGCAATATTTTTAGAAATTTGGGCTCTTTTAGTAACATGAACACTTGCGCTGAAGCATCTTTTATGCTCATTTCTTATCTTTCAGGATTTATTCTGAGTTTTATTTTGTTTATTTGATGAAAATGAACAAGAATACACACCATGGAAACATTTTTGTTTGATTTGTGTCGAGTGAGATTTTCACCTAGAACCCAAAGGGGGGGGTATTGGCACTTTTCATGGAAAAATGTGAAAAATTAAATTTTCTAAAAATGAAATAAATGCCTTCTATACACCTCAAACATTCACTCCAAAAAAGAAGATTGTGGTTTTTCACAATATTTTTAGAAATTTGGGCTCTTATAGTAAGAATAACACTTGCGCTGAAGCATCTTTTATGCTCATTTCTTGTTTTTCAGGATTTATTCTGGGTTTAATTTTGTTTATTTGATGAAAATGAACAAGAATACACACCATGGAAACATTTTTGTTTGATTTGTGTCGAGTGAGATTTTCACCTAGAACCCAAAGGGGGGGGTATTGGCACTTTTCATGGAAAAATGTGAAAAATTAAATTTTCTAAAAATGAAATAAATGCCTTCTATACACCTCAAACATTCACTCCAAAAAAGAAGATTATGGTTTTTCGCAATATTTTTAGAAATTTGGGCTCTTATTGTAAGAATAACACTTGCGCTGAAGCATCTTTTATGCTCATTTCTTGAATTTCAGGATTTATTCTGGGTTTAATTTTGTTTATTTGATGAAAATGAACAACAATACACACCATGGAAACATTTTTGTTTGATATGTGTCGAGTGAGATTTTCACCTAGAACCCAAAGGGGGGGGTATTGGCACTTTTCATGAAAAAAAGAGAAAAATTAAATTTTCTAAAAATGAAATAAATGCCTTCTATACACCTCAAACATTCACTCTTAAACAGAAGATTATGGTTTTTCGCAATATTTTTAGAAATTTGGGCTCTTTTAGTAACATTAACACTTGCGCTGAAGCATCTTTTATGCTCATTTCTTGTCTTTCAGGATTTATTCTGAGTTTTATTTTATTTATTTGATGAAAATGAACAACAATACACACCATGGAAACATTTTTGTTTGATTTGTGTCGACTGAGATTTTCACCCAGAACCCAAAGGGGGGTATTGGCACTTTTCATGGAAAAATGTGAAAAATTAAATTTTCTAAAAATGTAATAAATGCCTTCTATACACCTGAAACATTCACTCTAAAACTGAAAATTGTTGCTTTTCGCAATATTTTTAGAAATTTGGGCTCTTTTAGTAACATGAACACTTGCGCTGAAGCATCTTTTATGCTCATATCTTATCTTTCAGGATTTATTCTGGGTTTATTTTGTTTATTTGATGAAAATGAACAAGAATACACACCATGGAAACATTTTTGTTTGATTTGTGTCGAGTGAGATTTTCACCTAGAACCCAAAGGGGGGGGTATTGGCACTTTTCATGCAAAAATGTGAAAAATTAAATTTTCTAAAAATGAAATAAATGCCTTCTATACACCTCAAACATTCACTCCAAAAAAGAAGATTGTGGTTTTTCGCAATATTTTTAGAAATTTGGGCTCTTATAGTAAGAAAAACACTTGCGCTGAAGCATCTTTTATGCTCATTTCTTGTTTTTCAGGATTTATACTGGGTTTAATTTTGTTTATTTGATGAAAATGAACAAGAATACACACCATGTAAACATTTTTGTTTGATTTGTGTCGAGTGAGATTTTCACCTAGAACCCAAAGGGGGGGGTATTGGCACTTTTCATGGAAAAATGTGAAAAATTAAATTTTCTAAAAATGAAATAAATGCCTTCTATACACCTCAAACATTCACTCTAAAACAGAAGATTGTGGTTAATCGCAGTATTTTTAGAAATTTGGGCTATTATAGTAACATTAACACTTGCGCTGAAGCATCTTTTATGCTCATATCTTATCTTTCAGGATTTATTCTGGGTTTATTTTGTTTATTTGATGAAAATGAACAAGAATACACACCATGGAAACATTTTTGTTTGATTTGTGTCGAGTGAGATTTTCACCTAGAACCCAAAGGGGGGGGTATTGGCACTTTCCATGCAAAAATGTGAAAAATTAAATTTTCTAAAAATGAAATAAATGCCTTCTATACACCTCAAACATTCACTCCAAAAAAGAAGATTGTGGTTTTTCGCAATATTTTTAGAAATTTGGGCTCTTATAGTAAGAATAACACTTGCGATGAAGCATCTTTTATGCTCATTTCTTGTTTTTCAGGATTTATTCTGGGTTTAATTTTGTTTATTTGATGAAAATGAACAACAATACACACCATGGAAACATTTTTGTTTGATTTGTGTCGAGTGAGATTTTCACCTAGAACGCAAAGGGGGGGGTATTGGCAATTTTCACGGAAAAATGTGAAAAATTAATTTTCTAAAAATGAAATAAATGCTTTCTATACACCTCAAACATTCACTCTAAAAATGAAAATTATTGCTTTTCGCAATATTTTTAGAAATTTGGCTCTTATATAAACATTAACACCTGCGCTGAAGCATCTTTTATGCTCATTTCTTGTCTTTCAGGATTTATTCTGGGTTTAATTTTTTTTATTTGATGAAAATGAACAACAATACACACCATGGAAACATTTTTGTTTGATTTGTGGCGAGTGAGATTTTCACCTAGAACCCAAAGGGGGGGTATTGGCACTTTTCATGGAAAAATGTGAAAAATTAAATTTTCTAAAAATGAAATAAATGCCTTCTATACACCTCAAACATTCACTCTAAAATGAAAATTGTTGCTTTTCGCAATATTTTTAGAAATTTGGCTCTTATAGTAACATTAACACTTGCGCTGAAGCATCTTTTATGCTCTTTCTTGTCTTTCAGGATTTATTCTGGGTTTAATTTTGTTTATTTGATGAAAATGAACAACAATGCACACCATGGAAACATTTTTGTTTGATTTGTGTCGAGTGAGATTTTCACCTAGAACCCAAAGGGGGGGGTATTGGCACTTTTCATGGAAAAATGTGAAAAATTAAATTTTCTAAAAATGAAATAAATGCCTTCTATACACCTCAAACATTCACTCCAAAAAAGAAGATTGTGGTTTTTCACAATATTTTTAGAAATTTGGGCTCTTATAGTAAGAATAACACTTGCGCTGAAGCATCTTTTATGCTCATTTCTTGTTTTTCAGGATTTATTCTGGGTTTAATTTTGTTTATTTGATGAAAATGAACAAGAATACACACCATGGAAACATTTTTGTTTGATTTGTGTCGAGTGAGATTTTCACCTAGAACCCAAAGGGGGGGGTATTGGCACTTTTCATGGAAAAATGTGAAAAATTAAATTTTCTAAAAATGAAATAAATGCCTTCTATACACCTCAAACATTCACTCCAAAAAAGAAGATTATGGTTTTTCGCAATATTTTTAGAAATTTGGGCTCTTATTGTAAGAATAACACTTGCGCTGAAGCATCTTTTATGCTCATTTCTTGAATTTCAGGATTTATTCTGGGTTTAATTTTGTTTATTTGATGAAAATGAACAACAATACACACCATGGAAACATTTTTGTTTGATATGTGTCGAGTGAGATTTTCACCTAGAACCCAAAGGGGGGGGTATTGGCACTTTTCATGAAAAAAAGAGAAAAATTAAATTTTCTAAAAATGAAATAAATGCCTTCTATACACCTCAAACATTCACTCTTAAACAGAAGATTATGGTTTTTCGCAATATTTTTAGAAATTTGGGCTCTTTTAGTAACATTAACACTTGCGCTGAAGCATCTTTTATGCTCATTTCTTGTCTTTCAGGATTTATTCTGAGTTTTATTTTATTTATTTGATGAAAATGAACAACAATACACACCATGGAAACATTTTTGTTTGATTTGTGTCGACTGAGATTTTCACCCAGAACCCAAAGGGGGGTATTGGCACTTTTCATGGAAAAATGTGAAAAATTAAATTTTCTAAAAATGTAATAAATGCCTTCTATACACCTGAAACATTCACTCTAAAACTGAAAATTGTTGCTTTTCGCAATATTTTTAGAAATTTGGGCTCTTTTAGTAACATGAACACTTGCGCTGAAGCATCTTTTATGCTCATATCTTATCTTTCAGGATTTATTCTGGGTTTATTTTGTTTATTTGATGAAAATGAACAACAATACACACCATGGAAACATTTTTGTTTGATTTGTGTCGAGTGAGATTTTCACCTAGAACCCAAAGGGGGGGGTATTGGCACTTTTCATGCAAAAATGTGAAAAATTAAATTTTCTAAAAATGAAATAAATGCCTTCTATACACCTCAAACATTCACTCCAAAAAAGAAGATTGTGGTTTTTCGCAATATTTTTAGAAATTTGGGCTCTTATAGTAAGAAAAACACTTGCGCTGAAGCATCTTTTATGCTCATTTCTTGTTTTTCAGGATTTATACTGGGTTTAATTTTGTTTATTTGATGAAAATGAACAAGAATACACACCATGTAAACATTTTTGTTTGATTTGTGTCGAGTGAGATTTTCACCTAGAACCCAAAGGGGGGGGTATTGGCACTTTTCATGGAAAAATGTGAAAAATTAAATTTTCTAAAAATGAAATAAATGCCTTCTATACACCTCAAACATTCACTCTAAAACAGAAGATTGTGGTTAATCGCAGTATTTTTAGAAATTTGGGCTATTATAGTAACATTAACACTTGCGCTGAAGCATCTTTTATGCTCATTTCTTGTTTTTCAGGATTTATTCTGGGTTTAATTTTGTTTATTTGATGAAAATGAACAACAATACACACAATGGAAACATTTTTGTTTGATTTGTGTCGAGTGAGATTTTCACCTAGAACCCAAAGGGGGGGGTATTGGCACTTTTCATGAAAAAAAGAGAAAAATTAAATTTTCTAAAAATGAAATAAATGCCTTCTATACACCTCAAACATTCACTCTAAAATGAAAATTGTTGCTTTTCGCAATATTTTTAGAAATTTGGCTCTTATAGTAACATTAACACTTGCGCTGAAGCATCTTTTATGCTCTTTCTTGTCTTTCAGGATTTATTCTGGGTTTAATTTTGTTTATTTGATGAAAATGAACAACAATACACACCATGGAAACATTTTTGTTTTATTTGTGTCGAGTGAGATTTTCACCTAGAACCCAAAGGGGGGGGTATTGGCACTTTTCATGGAAAAATGTGAAAAATTAAATTTTCTAAAAATGAAATAAATGCCTTCTATACACCTCAAACATTCACTCCAAAAAAGAAGATTGTGGTTTTTCGCAATATTTTTAGAAATTTGGGCTCTTATAGTAAGAAAAACACTTGCGCTGAAGCATCTTTTACGCTCATTTCTTGTTTTTCAGGATTTATTCTGGGTTTAATTTTGTTTATTTGATGAAAATGAACAACAATACACACCATGGAAACATTTTTGTTTGATTTGTGTCGAGTGAGATTTTCACCTAGAACCCAAAGGGGGGGGTATTGGCACTTTTCATGGAAAAATGTGAAAAATTAAATTTTCTAAAAATGTAATAAATGCCTTCTATACACCTGAAACATTCACTCTAAAACTGAAAATTGTTGCTTTTCGCAATATTTTTAGAAATTTGGGCTCTTTTAGTAACATGAACACTTGCGCTGAAGCATCTTTTATGCTCATATCTTATCTTTCAGGATTTATTCTGAGTTTTATTTTGTTTATTTGATGAAAATGAACAAGAATACACACCATGGAAACATTTTTGTTTGATTTGTGTCGAGTGAGATTTTCACCTAGAACCCAAAAGGGGGGGTATTGGCACTTTTCATGGAAAAATGTGAAAAATTAAATTTTCTAAAAATGAAATAAATGCCTTCTATACACCTCAAACATTCACTCTAAAACAGAAGATTGTGGTTTATCGCAATATTTTTAGAAATTTGGGCTATTATAGTAAGAATAACACTTGCGCTGAAGCATCTTTTATGCTCATTTCTTGTCTTTCAGGATTTATTCTGGGTTTAATTTTGTTTATTTGATGAAAATGAACAACAATGCACACCATGGAAACATTTTTGTTTGATTTGTGTCGAGTGAGATTTTCACCTAGAACCCAAAGGGGGGGGTATTGGCACTTTTCATGGAAAAATGTGAAAAATTAAATTTTCTAAAAATGAAATAAATGCCTTCTATACACCTCAAACATTCACTCTAAAACAGAAGGTTGTTGTTTTTCGCAATATTTTTAGAAATTTGGGCTATTATAGTAAGAATAACACTTGCGCTGAAGCATCTTTTATGCTCATTTCTTGTTTTTCAGGATTTATTCTGGGTTTAATTTTGTTTATTTGATGAAAATGAACAACAATACACACAATGGAAACATTTTTGTTTGATTTGTGTCGAGTGAGATTTTCACCTAGAACCCAAAGGGGGGGGTATTGGCACTTTTCATGAAAAAAAGAGAAAAATTAAATTTTCTAAAAATGAAATAAATGCCTTCTATACACCTCAAACATTCACTCTAAAATGAAAATTGTTGCTTTTCGCAATATTTTTAGAAATTTGGCTCTTATAGTAACATTAACACTTGCGCTGAAGCATCTTTTATGCTCTTTCTTGTCTTTCAGGATTTATTCTGGGTTTAATTTTGTTTATTTGATGAAAATGAACAACAATACACACCATGGAAACATTTTTGTTTTATTTGTGTCGAGTGAGATTTTCACCTAGAACCCAAAGGGGGGGGTATTGGCACTTTTCATGGAAAAATGTGAAAAATTAAATTTTCTAAAAATGAAATAAATGCCTTCTATACACCTCAAACATTCACTCCAAAAAAGAAGATTGTGGTTTTTCGCAATATTTTTAGAAATTTGGGCTCTTATAGTAAGAAAAACACTTGCGCTGAAGCATCTTTTACGCTCATTTCTTGTTTTTCAGGATTTATTCTGGGTTTAATTTTGTTTATTTGATGAAAATGAACAACAATACACACCATGGAAACATTTTTGTTTGATTTGTGTCGAGTGAGATTTTCACCTAGAACCCAAAGGGGGGGGTATTGGCACTTTTCATGGAAAAATGTGAAAAATTAAATTTTCTAAAAATGTAATAAATGCCTTCTATACACCTGAAACATTCACTCTAAAACTGAAAATTGTTGCTTTTCGCAATATTTTTAGAAATTTGGGCTCTTTTAGTAACATGAACACTTGCGCTGAAGCATCTTTTATGCTCATATCTTATCTTTCAGGATTTATTCTGAGTTTTATTTTGTTTATTTGATGAAAATGAACAAGAATACACACCATGGAAACATTTTTGTTTGATTTGTGTCGAGTGAGATTTTCACCTAGAACCCAAAAGGGGGGGTATTGGCACTTTTCATGGAAAAATGTGAAAAATTAAATTTTCTAAAAATGAAATAAATGCCTTCTATACACCTCAAACATTCACTCTAAAACAGAAGATTGTGGTTTATCGCAATATTTTTAGAAATTTGGGCTATTATAGTAAGAATAACACTTGCGCTGAAGCATCTTTTATGCTCATTTCTTGTCTTTCAGGATTTATTCTGGGTTTAATTTTGTTTATTTGATGAAAATGAACAACAATGCACACCATGGAAACATTTTTGTTTGATTTGTGTCGAGTGAGATTTTCACCTAGAACCCAAAGGGGGGGGTATTGGCACTTTTCATGGAAAAATGTGAAAAATTAAATTTTCTAAAAATGAAATAAATGCCTTCTATACACCTCAAACATTCACTCTAAAACAGAAGGTTGTTGTTTTTCGCAATATTTTTAGAAATTTGGGCTATTATAGTAAGAATAACACTTGCGCTGAAGCATCTTTTATGCTCATTTCTTGTCTTTCATGATTTATTCTGGGTTTAATTTTGTTTATTTGATGAAAATAAACATCAATACACACCATGGAAACATTTTTGTTTGATTTGTGTCGAGTGTGATTTTCACCTAGAACCCAAAGGGGGGGGGGTATTGGCACTTTTCACGGAAAAATGTGAAAAATTAAATTTTCTAAAAATGAAATAAATGCCTTCTATACACCTCAAACATTCACTCTAAAATGAAAATTGTTGCTTTTCGCAATATTTTTAGAAATTTGGCTCTTATAGTAACATTAACACTTGCGCTGAAGCATCTTTTATGCTCATTTCTTGTCTTTCAGGATTTATTCTTGGTTTAATTTTGTTTATTTGATGAAAATGAACAAAAATACACACCATGGAAACATTTTTGTTTTATTTGTGTCGAGTGAGATTTTCACCGAGAACCCAAAGGGGGGGGTATTGGCACTTTTCATGGAAAAATGTGAAAAATTAAATTTTCTAAAAATGAAATAAATGCCTTCTATACACCTCAAACATTCACTCCAAAAAAGAAGATTGTGGTTTTTCGCAATATTTTTAGAAATTTGGGCTCTTATAGATAGAATAACACTTGCGCTGAAGCATCTTTTATGCTCATTTCTTGTTTTTCAGGATTTATTCTGGGTTTAATTTTGTTTATTTGATGAAAATGAACAAGAAAACACACCATGGAAACATTTTTGTTTGATTTGTGTCGAGTGAGATTTTCACCTAGAACCCAAAGGGGGGGGTATTGGCACTTTTCATGGAAAAATGTGAAAAATTAAATTTTCTAAAAATGAAATAAATGCCTTATATACACCTCAAACATTCACTCCAAAAAAGAAGATTATGGTTTTTCGCAATATTTTTAGAAATTTGGGCTCTTATAGTAAGAATAACACTTGCGCTGAAGCATCTTTTATGCTCATTTCTTGTTTTTCAGGATTTATTCTGGGTTTAATTTTGGTTATTTGATGAAAATGAACAACAATACACACCATGGAAACATTTTTGTTTGATTTGTGTCGAGTGAGATTTTCACCTAGAACCCAAAGGGGGAGGTATTGGCACTTTTCAGGGAAAAATGTGAAAAATTAAATTTTCTAAAAATGTAATAAATGCCTTCTATACACCTGAAACATTGACTTTAAAACTGAAAATTGTTGCTTTTCGCAATATTTTTAGAAATTTGGGCTCTTTTAGTAACATGAACACTTGCGCTGAAGCATCTTTTATGCTCATATCTTATCTTTCGGGATTTATTCTGAGTTTTATTTTGTTTATTTGATGAAAATGAACAAGAATACACACCATGGAAACATTTTTGTTTGATTTGTGTCGAGTGAGATTTTCACCTAGAACCCAAAGGGGTATTGGCACTTTTCATGGAAAAATGTGAAAAATTAAATTTTCTAAAAATGAAATAAATGCCTTCTATACACCTCAAACATTCACTCCAAAAAAGAAGATTGTGGTTTTTCGCAATATTTTTAGAAATTTGGGCTCTTTTAGTAACATGAACACTTGCGCTGAAGCATCTTTTATGCTCATATCTTATCTTTCAGGATTTATTCTGGGTTTATTTTGTTTATTTGATGAAAATGAACAAGAATACACACCATGGAAACATTTTTGTTTGATTTGTGTCGAGGGAGAATTTCACCTAGAACCCAAAGGGGGGGGGTATTGGCACTTTTCATGGAAAAATGTGAAAAATTAAATTTTCTAAAAATGAAATAAATGCCTTCTATACACCTCAAACATTCACTCTAAAACAGAAGATTGTGGTTTATCGTAATATTTTTAGAAATTTGGGCTATTATAGTAAGAATAACACTTGCGCTGAAGCATCTTTTATGCTCATTTCTTGTCTTTCAGGATTTATTCTGGGTTTAATTTTGTTTATTTGATGAAAATGAACAAAAATACACACCATGGAAACATTTTTGTTTTATTTGTGTCGAGTGAGATTTTCACCTAGAACCCAAAGGGGGGGGTATTGGCACTTTTCATGGAAAAATGTGAAAAATTAAATTTTCTAAAAATGAAATAAATGCCTTCTATACACCTCAAACATTCACTCCAAAAAAGAAGATTGTGGTTTTTCGCAATATTTTTAGAAATTTGGGCTCTTATAGTAAGAATAACACTTGCGCTGAAGCATCTTTTATGCTCATTTCTTGTTTTTCAGGATTTATTCTGGGTTTAATTTTGTTTATTTGATGAAAATGAACAAGAATACACACCATGGAAACATTTTTGTTTGATTTGTGTCGAGTGAGATTTTCACCTAGAACCCAAAGGGGGGGGTATTGGCACTTTTCATTGAAAAATGTGAAAAATTAAATTTTCTAAAAATGAAATAAATGCCTTCTATACACCTCCAACATTCACTCCAAAAAAGAAGATTATGGTTTTTCGCAATATTTTTAGAAATTTGGGCTCTTATAGTAAGAAAAACACTTGCGCTGAAGCATCTTTTATGCTCATTTCTTGTTTTTCAGGATTTATTCTGGGTTTAATTTTGTTTATTTGATGAAAATGAACAACAATACACACCATGGAAACATTTTTGTTTGATTTGTGTCGAGTGAGATTTTCACCTAGAACCCAAAGGGGGGGGTTTTGGCACTTTTCATGAAAAAAAGAGAAAAATTAAATTTTCTAAAAATGAAATAAATGCCTTCTATACACCTCAAACATTCACTCTTAAACAGAAGATTATGGTTTTTCGCAATATTTTTAGAAATTTGGGCTCTTTTAGTAACATTAACACTTGCGCTGAAGCATCTTTTATGCTCATTTCTTGTCTTTCAGGATTTATTCTGAGTTTTATTTTATTTATTTGATGAAAATGAACAACAATACACACCATGGAAACATTTTTGTTTGATTTGTGTCGACTGAGATTTTCACCCAGAACCCAAAGGGGGGTATTGGCACTTTTCATGGAAAAATGTGAAAAATTAAATTTTCTAAAAATGTAATAAATGCCTTCTATACACCTGAAACATTCACTCTAAAACTGAAAATTGTTGCTTTTCGCAATATTTTTAGAAATTTGGGCTCTTTTAGTAACATGAACACTTACGCTGAAGCATCTTTTATGCTCATATCTTATCTTTCAGGATTTATTCTGGGTTTATTTTGTTTATTTGATGAAAATGAACAAGAATACACACCATGGAAACATTTTTGTTTGATTTGTGTCGAGTGAGATTTTCACCTAGAACCCAAAGGGGGGGTATTGGCACTTTTCATGCAAAAATGAGAAAAAATTAAATTTTCTAAAAATGAAATAAATGCCTTCTATACACCTCAAACATTCACTCCAAAAAAGAAGATTGTGGTTTTTCGCAATATTTTTAGAAATTTGGGCTCTTATAGTAAGAAAAACACTTGCGCTGAAGCATATTTTATGCTCATTTCTTGTTTTTCAGGATTTATTCTGGGTTTAATTTTGTTTATTTGATGAAAATAAACAAGAATACACACCATGGAAACATTTTTGTTTGATTTGTGTCGAGGGAGATTTTCACCTAGAACCCAAAGGGGGGGGTATTGGCACTTTTCATGGAAAAATGTGAAAAATTAAATTTTCTAAAAATGAAATAAATGCCTTCTATACACCTCAAACATTCACTCTAAAACAGAAGATTGTGGTTTATCGCAATATTTTTAGAAATTTGGGCTATTATAGTAAGAATAACACTTGCGCTGAAGCATCTTTTATGCTCATTTCTTGTCTTTCAGGATTTATTCTGGGTTTAATTTTGTTTTATTTGATGAAAATGAACAACAATACACACCATGGAAACATTTTTGTTTGATTTGTGTCGAGTGAGATTTTCACCTAGAACCCAAAGGGGGGGGTATTGGCCCTTTCACGGAAAAATGTGAAAAATTAAATTTTCGAAAAATGAAATAAATGCCTTCTATACACCTCAAACATTCACTCTAAAATGAAAATTGTTGCTTTTCGCAATATTTTTAGAAATTTGGCTCTTATAGTAAGAATAACACTTGCGCTGAAGCATCTTTTATGCTCTTTCTTGTCTTTCAGGATTTATTCTGGGTTTAATTTTGTTTATTTGATGAAAATGAACAAAAATACACACCATGGAAACATTTTTGTTTTATTTGTGTCGAGTGAGATTTTCACCTAGAACCCAAAGGGGGGGGTATTGGCACTTTTCATGGAAAAATGTGAAAAATTAAATTTTCTAAAAATGAAATAAATGCCTTCTATACACCTCAAACATTCACTCCAAAAAAGAAGATTGTGGTTTTTCGCAATATTTTTAGAAATTTGGGCTCTTATAGTAAGAATAACACTTGCGCTGAAGCATCTTTTATGCTCATTTCTTGTTTTTCAGGATTTATTCTGGGTTTAATTTTGTTTATTTGATGAAAATGAACAAGAATACACACCATGGAAACATTTTTGTTTGATTTGTGTCGAGTGAGATTTTCACCTAGAACCCAAAGGGGGGGGTATTGGCACTTTTCATGGAAAAATGTGAAAAATTAAATTTTCTAAAAATGAAATAAATGCCTTCTATACACCTCCAACATTCACTCCAAAAAAGAAGATTATGGTTTTTCGCAATATTTTTAGAAATTTGGGCTCTTATAGTAAGAAAAACACTTGCGCTGAAGCATCTTTTATGCTCATTTCTTGTTTTTCAGGATTTATTCTGGGTTTAATTTTGTTTATTTGATGAAAATGAACAACAATACACACCATGGAAACATTTTTGTTTGATTTGTGTCGAGTGAGATTTTCACCTAGAACCCAAAGGGGGGGGTTTTGGCACTTTTCATGAAAAAAAGAGAAAAATTAAATTTTCTAAAAATGAAATAAATGCCTTCTATACACCTCAAACATTCACTCTTAAACAGAAGATTATGGTTTTTCGCAATATTTTTAGAAATTTGGGCTCTTTTAGTAACATTAACACTTGCGCTGAAGCATCTTTTATGCTCATTTCTTGTCTTTCAGGATTTATTCTGAGTTTTATTTTATTTATTTGATGAAAATGAACAACAATACACACCATGGAAACATTTTTGTTTGATTTGTGTCGACTGAGATTTTCACCCAGAACCCAAAGGGGGGTATTGGCACTTTTCATGGAAAAATGTGAAAAATTAAATTTTCTAAAAATGTAATAAATGCCTTCTATACACCTGAAACATTCACTCTAAAACTGAAAATTGTTGCTTTTCGCAATATTTTTAGAAATTTGGGCTCTTATAGTAAGAATAACACTTGCGCTGAAGCATCTTTTATGCTCATTTCTTGTTTTTCAGGATTTATTCTGGGTTTAATTTTGGTTATTTGATGAAAATGAACAACAATACACACCATGGAAACATTTTTGTTTGATTTGTGTCGAGTGAGATTTTCACCTAGAACCCAAAGGGGGAGGTATTGGCACTTTTCAGGGAAAAATGTGAAAAATTAAATTTTCTAAAAATGTAATAAATGCCTTCTATACACCTGAAACATTGACTTTAAAACTGAAAATTGTTGCTTTTCGCAATATTTTTAGAAATTTGGGCTCTTTTAGTAACATGAACACTTGCGCTGAAGCATCTTTTATGCTCATATCTTATCTTTCGGGATTTATTCTGAGTTTTATTTTGTTTATTTGATGAAAATGAACAAGAATACACACCATGGAAACATTTTTGTTTGATTTGTGTCGAGTGAGATTTTCACCTAGAACCCAAAGGGGTATTGGCACTTTTCATGGAAAAATGTGAAAAATTAAATTTTCTAAAAATGAAATAAATGCCTTCTATACACCTCAAACATTCACTCCAAAAAAGAAGATTGTGGTTTTTCGCAATATTTTTAGAAATTTGGGCTCTTTTAGTAACATGAACACTTGCGCTGAAGCATCTTTTATGCTCATATCTTATCTTTCAGGATTTATTCTGGGTTTATTTTGTTTATTTGATGAAAATGAACAAGAATACACACCATGGAAACATTTTTGTTTGATTTGTGTCGATTGAGATTTTCACCTAGAACCCAAAGGGGGGGGTATTGGCACTTTTCATGGAAAAATGTGAAAAATTAAATTTTCTAAAAATGAAATAAATGCCTTCTATACACCTCAAACATTCACTCCAAAAAAGAAGATTGTGGTTTTTCGCAATATTTTTAGAAATTTGGGCTCTTATAGTAAGAAAAACACTTGCGCTGAAGCATCTTTTATGCTCATTTCTTGTTTTTCAGGATTTATTCTGGGTATAATTTACTTTCTTTGATGAAAATGAACAAGAATACACAACATAAAACATTTTTGTTTGATTTGTGTCGAGGGAGAATTTCACCTAGAACCCAAAGGGGGGGGGTATTGGCACTTTTCATGGAAAAATGTGAAAAATTAAATTTTCTAAAAATGAAATAAATGCCTTCTATACACCTCAAACATTCACTCTAAAACAGAAGATTGTGGTTTATCGCAATATTTTTAGAAATTTGGGCTATTATAGTAAGAATAACACTTGCGCTGAAGCATCTTTTATGCTCATTTCTTGTCTTTCAGGATTTATTCTGGGTTTAATTTTGTTTATTTGATGAAAATGAACAAAAATACACACCATGGAAACATTTTTGTTTTATTTGTGTCGAGTGAGATTTTCACCTAGAACCCAAAGGGGGGGGTATTGGCACTTTTCATGGAAAAATGTGAAAAATTAAATTTTCTAAAAATGAAATAAATGCCTTCTATACACCTCAAACATTCACTCCAAAAAAGAAGATTGTGGTTTTTCGCAATATTTTTAGAAATTTGGGCTCTTATAGTAAGAATAACACTTGCGCTGAAGCATCTTTTATGCTCATTTCTTGTTTTTCAGGATTTATTCTGGGTTTAATTTTGTTTATTTGATGAAAATGAACAAGAATACACACCATGGAAACATTTTTGTTTGATTTGTGTCGAGTGAGATTTTCACCTAGAACCCAAAGGGGGGGGTATTGGCACTTTTCATTGAAAAATGTGAAAAATTAAATTTTCTAAAAATGAAATAAATGCCTTCTATACACCTCCAACATTCACTCCAAAAAAGAAGATTATGGTTTTTTCGCAATATTTTTAGAAATTTGGGCTCTTATAGTAAGAAAAACACTTGCGCTGAAGCATCTTTTATGCTCATTTCTTGTTTTTCAGGATTTATTCTGGGTTTAATTTTGTTTATTTGATGAAAATGAACAACAATACACACCATGGAAACATTTTTGTTTGATTTGTGTCGAGTGAGATTTTCACCTAGAACCCAAAGGGGGGGGTTTTGGCACTTTTCATGAAAAAAAGAGAAAAATTAAATTTTCTAAAAATGAAATAAATGCCTTCTATACACCTCAAACATTCACTCTTAAACAGAAGATTATGGTTTTTCGCAATATTTTTAGAAATTTGGGCTCTTTTAGTAACATTAACACTTGCGCTGAAGCATCTTTTATGCTCATTTCTTGTCTTTCAGGATTTATTCTGAGTTTTATTTTATTTATTTGATGAAAATGAACAACAATACACACCATGGAAACATTTTTGTTTGATTTGTGTCGACTGAGATTTTCACCCAGAACCCAAAGGGGGGTATTGGCACTTTTCATGGAAAAATGTGAAAAATTAAATTTTCTAAAAATGTAATAAATGCCTTCTATACACCTGAAACATTCACTCTAAAACTGAAAATTGTTGCTTTTCGCAATATTTTTAGAAATTTGGGCTCTTTTAGTAACATGAACACTTACGCTGAAGCATCTTTTATGCTCATATCTTATCTTTCAGGATTTATTCTGGGTTTATTTTGTTTATTTGATGAAAATGAACAAGAATACACACCATGGAAACATTTTTGTTTGATTTGTGTCGAGTGAGATTTTCACCTAGAACCCAAAGGGGGGGTATTGGCACTTTTCATGCAAAAATGAGAAAAAATTAAATTTTCTAAAAATGAAATAAATGCCTTCTATACACCTCAAACATTCACTCCAAAAAAGAAGATTGTGGTTTTTCGCAATATTTTTAGAAATTTGGGCTCTTATAGTAAGAAAAACACTTGCGCTGAAGCATATTTTATGCTCATTTCTTGTTTTTCAGGATTTATTCTGGGTTTAATTTTGTTTATTTGATGAAAATAAACAAGAATACACACCATGGAAACATTTTTGTTTGATTTGTGTCGAGGGAGATTTTCACCTAGAACCCAAAGGGGGGGGTATTGGCACTTTTCATGGAAAAATGTGAAAAATTAAATTTTCTAAAAATGAAATAAATGCCTTCTATACACCTCAAACATTCACTCTAAAACAGAAGATTGTGGTTTATCGCAATATTTTTAGAAATTTGGGCTATTATAGTAAGAATAACACTTGCGCTGAAGCATCTTTTATGCTCATTTCTTGTCTTTCAGGATTTATTCTGGGTTTAATTTTGTTTTATTTGATGAAAATGAACAACAATACACACCATGGAAACATTTTTGTTTGATTTGTGTCGAGTGAGATTTTCACCTAGAACCCAAAGGGGGGGGTATTGGCCCTTTCACGGAAAAATGTGAAAAATTAAATTTTCGAAAAATGAAATAAATGCCTTCTATACACCTCAAACATTCACTCTAAAATGAAAATTGTTGCTTTTCGCAATATTTTTAGAAATTTGGCTCTTATAGTAAGAATAACACTTGCGCTGAAGCATC
This sequence comes from Hetaerina americana, assembly GCF_022747635.1. NCBI lineage: Eukaryota > Metazoa > Arthropoda > Insecta > Odonata > Calopterygidae > Hetaerina > Hetaerina americana. The sequence goes on along the minus strand of NW_027287176.1, from coordinate 81,320 downwards.
TTTTATGCTCTTTCTTGTCTTTCAGGATTTATTCTGGGTTTAATTTTGTTTATTTGATGAAAATGAACAAAAATACACACCATGGAAACATTTTTGTTTTATTTGTGTCGAGTGAGATTTTCACCTAGAACCCAAAGGGGGGGGTATTGGCACTTTTCATGGAAAAATGTGAAAAATTAAATTTTCTAAAAATGAAATAAATGCCTTCTATACACCTCAAACATTCACTCCAAAAAAGAAGATTGTGGTTTTTCGCAATATTTTTAGAAATTTGGGCTCTTATAGTAAGAATAACACTTGCGCTGAAGCATCTTTTATGCTCATTTCTTGTTTTTCAGGATTTATTCTGGGTTTAATTTTGTTTATTTGATGAAAATGAACAAGAATACACACCATGGAAACATTTTTGTTTGATTTGTGTCGAGTGAGATTTTCACCTAGAACCCAAAGGGGGGGGTATTGGCACTTTTCATGGAAAAATGTGAAAAATTAAATTTTCTAAAAATGAAATAAATGCCTTCTATACACCTCCAACATTCACTCCAAAAAAGAAGATTATGGTTTTTCGCAATATTTTTAGAAATTTGGGCTCTTATAGTAAGAAAAACACTTGCGCTGAAGCATCTTTTATGCTCATTTCTTGTTTTTCAGGATTTATTCTGGGTTTAATTTTGTTTATTTGATGAAAATGAACAACAATACACACCATGGAAACATTTTTGTTTGATTTGTGTCGAGTGAGATTTTCACCTAGAACCCAAAGGGGGGGGTTTTGGCACTTTTCATGAAAAAAAGAGAAAAATTAAATTTTCTAAAAATGAAATAAATGCCTTCTATACACCTCAAACATTCACTCTTAAACAGAAGATTATGGTTTTTCGCAATATTTTTAGAAATTTGGGCTCTTTTAGTAACATTAACACTTGCGCTGAAGCATCTTTTATGCTCATTTCTTGTCTTTCAGGATTTATTCTGAGTTTTATTTTATTTATTTGATGAAAATGAACAACAATACACACCATGGAAACATTTTTGTTTGATTTGTGTCGACTGAGATTTTCACCCAGAACCCAAAGGGGGGTATTGGCACTTTTCATGGAAAAATGTGAAAAATTAAATTTTCTAAAAATGTAATAAATGCCTTCTATACACCTGAAACATTCACTCTAAAACTGAAAATTGTTGCTTTTCGCAATATTTTTAGAAATTTGGGCTCTTTTAGTAACATGAACACTTGCGCTGAAGCATCTTTTATGCTCATATCTTATCTTTCAGGATTTATTCTGGGTTTATTTTGTTTATTTGATGAAAATGAACAAGAATACACACCATGGAAACATTTTTGTTTGATTTGTGTCGAGTGAGATTTTCACCTAGAACCCAAAGGGGGGGGTATTGGCACTTTTCATGCAAAAATGAGAAAAAATTAAATTTTCTAAAAATGAAATAAATGCCTTCTATACACCTCAAACATTCACTCCAAAAAAAAGATTGTGGTTTTTCGCAATATTTTTAGAAATTTGGGCTCTTATAGTAAGAAAAACACTTGCGCTGAAGCATATTTTATGCTCATTTCTTGTTTTTCAGGATTTATTCTGGGTTTAATTTTGTTTATTTGATGAAAATAAACAAGAATACACACCATGGAAACATTTTTGTTTGATTTGTGTCGAGGGAGATTTTCACCTAGAACCCAAAGGGGGGGGTATTGGCACTTTTCATGGAAAAATGTGAAAAATTAAATTTTCTAAAAATGAAATAAATGCCTTCTATACACCTCAAACATTCACTCTAAAACAGAAGATTGTGGTTTATCGCAATATTTTTAGAAATTTGGGCTATTATAGTAAGAATAACACTTGCGCTGAAGCATCTTTTATGCTCATTTCTTGTCTTTCAGGATTTATTCTGGGTTTAATTTTGTTTTATTTGATGAAAATGAACAACAATACACACCATGGAAACATTTTTGTTTGATTTGTGTCGAGTGAGATTTTCACCTAGAACCCAAAGGGGGGGTATTGGCCCTTTCACGGAAAAATGTGAAAAATTAAATTTTCGAAAAATGAAATAAATGCCTTCTATACACCTCAAACATTCACTCTAAAATGAAAATTGTTGCTTTTCGCAATATTTTTAGAAATTTGGCTCTTATAGTAAGAATAACACTTGCGCTGAAGCATCTTTTATGCTCTTTCTTGTCTTTCAGGATTTATTCTGGGTTTAATTTTGTTTATTTGATGAAAATAAACAAAAATACACACCATGGAAACATTTTTGTTTCATTTGTGTCGAGTGAGATTTTCACCTAGAACCCAAAGGGGGGGGTATTGGCACTTTTCATGGAAAAATGTGAAAAATTAAATTTTCTAAAAATGAAATAAATGCCTTCTATACACCTCAAACATTCACTCCAAAAAAGAAGATTGTGGTTTTTCGCAATATTTTTAGAAATTTGGGCTCTTATAGTAAGAATAACACTTGCGCTGAAGCATCTTTTATGCTCATTTCTTGTTTTTCAGGATTTATTCTGGGTTTAATTTTCTTTATTTGATGAAAATGAACAAGAATACACACCATGGAAACATTTTTGTTTGATTTGTGTCGAGTGAGATTTTCACCTAGAACCCAAAGGGGGGGGTATTGGCACTTTTCATGGAAAAATGTGAAAAATTAAATTTTCTAAAAATGAAATAAATGCCTTCTATACACCTCAAACATTCACTCCAAAAAAGAAGATTATGGTTTTTCGCAATATTTTTAGAAATTTGGGCTCTTATAGTAAGAATAACACTTGCGCTGAAGCATCTTTTATGCTCATTTCTTGTTTTTCAGGATTTATTCTGGGTTAATTTTTGTTTATTTGATGAAAATGAACAACAATACACACCATGGAAACATTTTTGTTTGATATGTGTCGAGTGAGATTTTCACCTAGAACCCAAAGGGGTATTGGCACTTTTCATGGAAAAATGTGAAAAATTAAATTTTCTAAAAATGAAATAAATGCCTTCTATACACCTCAAACATTCACTCCAAAAAAGAAGATTGTGGTTTTTCGCAATATTTTTAGAAATTTGGGCTCTTATAGTAAGAATAACACTTGCGCTGAAGCATCTTTTATGCTCATTTCTTGTTTTTCAGGATTTATTCTGGGTTTTATTTTCTTTATTTGATGAAAATGAACAAGAATACACACCATGGAAACATTTTTGTTTGATTTGTGTCGAGTGAGATTTTCACCTAGAACCCAAAGGGGGGGGTATTGGCACTTTTCATGGAGAAATGTGAAAAATTAAATTTTCTAAAAATGAAATAAATGCCTTCTATACACCTCAAACATTCACTCCAAAAAAGAAGATTGTGGTTTTTCGCAATATTTTTAGAAATTTGGGCTCTTATAGTAAGAATAACACTTGCGCTGAAGCATCTTTTATGCTCATTTCTTGTTTTTCAGGATTTATTCTGGGTTTAATTTTCTTTATTTGATGAAAATGAACAAGAATGCACACCATGGAAACATTTTTGTTTGATTTGTGTCGAGTGAGATTTTCACCTAGAACCCAAAGGGGGGGGTATTGGCACTTTTCATGGAAAAATGTGAAAAATTAAATTTTCTAAAAATGAAATAAATGCCTTCTATACACCTCAAACATTCACTCCAAAAAAGAAGATTATGGTTTTTCGCAATATTTTTAGAAATTTGGGCTCTTATAGTAAGAATAACACTTGCGCTGAAGCATCTTTTATGCTCATTTCTTGTTTTTCAGGATTTATTCTGGGTTAATTTTTGTTTATTTGATGAAAATGAACAACAATACACACCATGGAAACATTTTTGTTTGATATGTGTCGAGTGAGATTTTCACCTAGAACCCAAAGGGGGGGGTATTGGCACTTTTCATGGAAAAATGTGAAAAATTAAATTTTCTAAAAATGAAATAAATGCCTTCTATACACCTCAAACATTCACTCTAAAATGAAAATTGTTGCTTTTCGCAATATTTTTAGAAATTTGGCTCTTATAGTAACATTAACACTTGCGCTGAAGCATCTTTTATGCTCATTTCTTGTCTTTCAGGATTTATTCTTGGTTTAATTTTGTTTATTTGATGAAAATGAACAAAAATACACACCATGGAAACATTTTTGTTTTATTTGTGTCGAGTGAGATTTTCACCTAGAACCCAAAGGGGGGGGTATTGGCACTTTTCATGGAAAAATGTGAAAAATTAAATTTTCTAAAAATGAAATAAATGCCTTCTATACACCTCAAACATTCACTCCAAAAAAGAAGATTGTGGTTTTTCGCAATATTTTTAGAAATTTGGGCTCTTATAGTAAGAATAACACTTGCGCTGAAGCATCTTTTATGCTCATTTCTTGTTTTTCAGGATTCTGGGTTTAATTTTGTTTATTTGATGAAAATGAACAAAAATACACACCATGGAAACATTTTTGTTTGATTTGTGTCGAGTGAGATTTTCACCTAGAACCCAAAGGGGGGGGGTATTGGCACTTTTCATGGAAAAATGTGAAAAATTAAATTTTCTAAAAATGAAATAAATGCCTTCTATACACCTCACACATTCACTTCAAAAAAGAAGATTATGGTTTTTCGCAATATTTTTAGAAATTTGGGCTCTTATAGTAAGAATAACACTTGCGCTGAAGCATCATTTATGCTTATTTCTTGTTTTTCAGGATTTATTCTGGGTTTAATTTTGTTTATTTGATGAAAATGAACAACAATACACACCATGAAACATTTTTGTTTGATTTGTGTCGAGTGAGATTTTCACCTAGAACCCAAAGGGGGGGGTATTGGCACTTTTCATGAAAAAAAGAGAAAAATTAAATTTTCTAAAAATGAAATAAATGCCTTCTATACACCTCAAACATTCACTCTAAAACAGAAAATTATGATTTTTCGCAATATTTTTAGAAATTTGGGCTCTTTTAGTAACATTAACACTTGCGCTGAAGCATCTTTTATGCTCATTTCTTGTCTTTCAGGATTTATTCTGAGTTTTATTTTATTTATTTGATGAAAATGAACAACAATACACACCATGGAAACATTTTTGTTTGATTTGTGTCGAGTGAGATGTTCACCTAGAACCCAAAGGGGGGGGGTAGTGGCACTTCAAATGGAAAAATGTGAAAAATTAAATTTTCTAAAAATTAAATAAATGCCTTCTATACACCTCAAACATTCACTCTAAAACTGAAAATTGTTGCTTTTCGCAATATTTTTAGAAATTTGGGCTCTTTTAGTAACATGAACACTTGCGCTGAAGCATCTTTTATGCTCATATCTTATCTTTCAGGATTTATTCTGAGTTTTATTTTGTTTATTTGATGAAAATGAACAAGAATACACACCATGGAAACATTTTTGTTTGATTTGTGTCGAGTGAGATTTTCACCTAGAACCCAAAGGGTGGGGTATTGGCACTTTTCATGCAAAAATGTGAAAAATTAAATTTTCTAAAAATGAAATAAATGCCTTCTATACACCTCAAACATTCACTCCAAAAAAGAAGATTGTGGTTTTTCGCAATATTTTTAGAAATTTGGGCTCTTATAGTAAGAAAAACACTTGCGCTGAAGCATCTTTTATGCTCATTTCTTGTTTTTCAGGATTTATTCTGGGTTTAATTTTGTTTATTTGATGAAAATGAACAAGAATACACACCATGGAAACATTTTTGTTTGATTTGTGTCGAGGGAGATTTTCACCTAGAACCCAAAGGGGGGGTATTGGCACTTTTCATGGAAAAATGTGAAAAATTAAATTTTCTAAAAATGAAATAAATGCCTTCTATACACCTCAAACATTCACTCTAAAACAGAAGATTGTGGTTTATCGCAATATTTTTAGAAATTTGGGCTATTATAGTAAGAATAACACTTGCGCTGAAGCATCTTTTATGCTCATTTCTTGTCTTTCAGGATTTATTCTGGGTTTAATTTTGTTTATTTGATGAAAATGAACAAAAATACACACCATGGAAACATTTTTGTTTTATTTGTGTCGAGTGAGATTTTCACCTAGAACCCAAAGGGGGGGGGGGTATTGGCACTTTTCATGGAAAATGTGAAAAATTAAATTTTCTAAAAATGAAATAAATGCCTTCTATACACCTCAAACATTCACTCCAAAAAAGAAGATTATGGTTTTTCGCAATATTTTTAGAAATTTGGGCTATTATAGTAAGAAAAAACACTTGCGCTGAAGCATCTTTTATGCTCATTTCTTGTTTTTCAGGATTTATTCTGGGTTTAATTTTGTTTATTTGATGAAAATGAACAACAATACACACCATGGAAACATTTTTGTTTGATTTGTGTCGAGTGAGATTTTCACCTAGAACCCAAAGGGGGGGGTATTGGCACTTTTCATGAAAAAAAGAGAAAAATTAAATTTTCTAAAATGAAATAAATGCCTTCTATACCCCTCAAACATTCACTCTTAAACAGAAGATTATGGTTTTTCGCAATATTTTTAGAAATTTGGGCTCTTTAGTAACATTAACACTTGCGCTGAAGCATCTATTATGCTCATTTCTTGTCTTTCAGGATTTATTCTGAGTTTTATTTTATTTATTTGATGAAAATGAACAACAATACACACCATGGAAACATTTTTGTTTGATTTGTGTCGACTGAGATTTTCACCCAGAACCCAAAGGGGGGTATTGGCACTTTTCATGGAAAAATGTGAAAAATTAAATTTTCTAAAAATGTAATAAATGCCTTCTATACACCTGAAACATTCACTCTAAAACTGAAAATTGTTGCTTTTCGCAATATTTTTAGAAATTTGGGCTCTTTTAGTAACATGAACACTTGCGCTGAAGCATCTTTTATGCTCATATCTTATCTTTCAGGATTTATTCTGGGTTTATTTTGTTTATTTGATGAAAATGAACAAGAATACACACCATGGAAACATTTTTGTTTGATTTGTGTCGAGTGAGATTTTCACCTAGAACCCAAAGGGGGGGGTATTGGCACTTTTCATGCAAAAATGTGAAAAATTAAATTTTCTAAAAATGAAATAAATGCCTTCTATACACCTCAAACATTCACTCCAAAAAAGAAGATTGTGGTTTTTCGCAATATTTTTAGAAATTTGGGCTCTTATAGTAAGAAAAACACTTGCGCTGAAGCATATTTTATGCTCATTTCTTGTTTTTCAGGATTTATTCTGGGTTTAATTTTGTTTATTTGATGAAAATGAACAAGAATACACACCATGGAAACATTTTTGTTTGATTTGTGTCGAGGGAGATTTTCACCTAGAACCCAAAGGGGGGGTATTGGCACTTTTCATGGAAAAATGTGAAAAATTAAATTTTCTAAAAATGAAATAAATGCCTTCTATACACCTCAAACATTCACTCCAAAAAAGAAGATTGTGGTTTATCGCAATATTTTTAGAAATTTGGGCTATTATAGTAAGAATAACACTTGCGCTGAAGCATCTTTTATGCTCATTTCTTGTTTTTCAGGATTTATTCTGGGTTTAATTTTGTTTATTTGATGAAAATGAACAAGAATACACACCATGGAAACATTTTTGTTTGATTTGTGTCGAGTGAGATTTTCACCTAGAACCCAAAGGGGGGGGTATTGGCACTTTTCATGAAAAAAAGAGAAAAATTAAATTTTCTAAAAATGAAATAAATGCCTTCTATACCCCTCAAACATTCACTCTTAAACAGAAGATTATGGTTTTTCGCAATATTTTTAGAAATTTGGGCTCTTTTAGTAACATTAACACTTGCGCTGAAGCATCTATTATGCTCATTTCTTGTCTTTCAGGATTTATTCTGAGTTTTATTTTATTTATTTGATGAAAATGAACAACAATACACACCATGGAAACATTTTTGTTTGATTTGTGTCGACTGAGATTTTCACCCAGAACCCAAAGGGGGGTATTGGCACTTTTCATGGAAAAATGTGAAAAATTAAATTTTCTAAAAATGTAATAAATGCCTTCTATACACCTGAAACATTCACTCTAAAACTGAAAATTGTTGCTTTTCGCAATATTTTTAGAAATTTGGGCTCTTTTAGTAACATGAACACTTGCGCTGAAGCATCTTTTATGCTCATATCTTATCTTTCAGGATTTATTCTGGGTTTATTTTGTTTATTTGATGAAAATGAACAAGAATACACACCATGGAAACATTTTTGTTTGATTTGTGTCGAGTGAGATTTTCACCTAGAACCCAAAGGGGGGGGTATTGGCACTTTTCATGCAAAAATGTGAAAAATTAAATTTTCTAAAAATGAAATAAATGCCTTCTATACACCTCAAACATTCACTCCAAAAAAGAAGATTGTGGTTTTTCGCAATATTTTTAGAAATTTGGGCTCTTATAGTAAGAAAAACACTTGCGCTGAAGCATATTTTATGCTCATTTCTTGTTTTTCAGGATTTATTCTGGGTTTAATTTTGTTTATTTGATGAAAATGAACAAGAATACACACCATGGAAACATTTTTGTTTGATTTGTGTCGAGGGAGATTTTCACCTAGAACCCAAAGGGGGGGGTATTGGCACTTTTCATGGAAAAATGTGAAAAATTAAATTTTCTAAAAATGAAATAAATGCCTTCTATACACCTCAAACATTCACTCCAAAAAAGAAGATTGTGGTTTATCGCAATATTTTTAGAAATTTGGGCTATTATAGTAAAAATAACACTAGCGCTGAAGCATCTTTTATGCTCATTTCTTGTCTTTCAGGATTTATTCTGGGTTTAATTTTGTTTTATTTGATGAAAATGAACAACAATACACACCATGGAAACATTTTTGTTTGATTTGTGTCGAGTGAGATTTTCACCTAGAACCCAAAGGGGGGGGGTATTGGCACTTTTCACGGAAAAATGTGAAAAATTAAATTTTCGAAAAATGAAATAAATGCCTTCTATACACCTCAAACATTCACTCTAAAATAAAAATTGTTGCTTTTCGCAATATTTTTAGAAATTTGGCTCTTATAGTAACATTAACACTTGCGCTAAAGCATCTTTTATGCTCTTTCTTGTCTTTCAGGATTTATTCTGGGTTTAATTTTGTTTATTTGATGAAAATGAACAAAAATACACACCATGGAAACATTTTTGTTTCATTTGTGTCGAGTGAGATTTTCACCTAGAACCCAAAGGGGGGGGTATTGGCACTTTTCATGGAAAAATGTGAAAAATTAAATTTTCTAAAAATGAAATAAATGCCTTCTATACACCTCAAACATTCACTCCAAAAAAGAAGATTATGGTTTTTCGCAATATTTTTAGAAATTTGGCCTCTTATAGTAAGAATAACACTTGCGCTGAAGCATCTTTTATGCTCATTTCTTGTTTTTCAGGATTTATTCAGGGTTAATTTTTGTTTATTTGATGAAAATGAACAACAATACACACCATGGAAACATTTTTGTTTGATTTGTGTCGAGTGAGATTTTCACCTAGAACCCAAAGGGGGGGGTATTGGCACTTTTCATGAAAAAAAGAGAAAAATTAAATTTTCTAAAAATGAAATAAATGCCTTCTATACACCTCAAACATTCACTCTTAAACAGAAGATTATGGTTTTTCGCAATATTTTTAGAAAATTGGGCTCTTTTAGTAACATTAACACTTGCGCTGAAGCATCTTTTATGCTCATTTCTTGTCTTTCAGGATTTATTCTGAGTTTTATTTTATTTATTTGATGAAAATGAACAACAATACACACCATGGAAACATTTTTGTTTGATTTGTGTCGACTGAGATTTTCACCCAGAACCCAAAGGGGGGTATTGGCACTTTTCATGGAAAAATGTGAAAAATTAAATTTTCTAAAAATGTAATAAATGCCTTCTATACACCTGAAACATTCACTCTAAAACTGAAAATTGTTGCTTTTCGCAATATTTTTAGAAATTTGGGCTCTTTTAGTAACATGAACACTTGCGCTGAAGCATCTTTTATGCTCATTTCTTGTTTTTCAGGATTTATTCTGGGTTTAATTTTGTTTATTTGATGAAAATGAACAACAATACACACCATGGAAACATTTTTGTTTGATTTGTGTCGAGTGAGATTTTCACCTAGAACCCAAAGGGGGGGGTATTGGCACTTTTCATGAAAAAAAGAGAAAAATTAAATTTTCTAAAAATGAAATAAATGCCTTCTATACCCCTCAAACATTCACTCTTAAACAGAAGATTATGGTTTTTCGCAATATTTTTAGAAATTTGGGCTCTTTTAGTAACATTAACACTTGCGCTGAAGCATCTTTTATGCTCATTTCTTGTCTTTCAGGATTTATTCTGAGTTTTATTTTATTTATTTGATGAAAATGAACAACAATACACACCATGGAAACATTTTTGTTTGATTTGTGTCGACTGAGATTTTCACCCAGAACCCAAAGGGGGGTATTGGCACTTTTCATGGAAAAATGTGAAAAATTAAATTTTCTAAAAATGTAATAAATGCCTTCTATACACCTGAAACATTCACTCTAAAACTGAAAATTGTTGCTTTTCGCAATATTTTTAGAAATTTGGGCTCTTTTAGTAACATGAACACTTGCGCTGAAGCATCTTTTATGCTCATATCTTATCTTTCAGGATTTATTCTGGGTTTATTTTGTTTATTTGATGAAAATGAACAAGAATACACACCATGGAAACATTTTTGTTTGATTTGTGTCGACTGAGATTTTCACCTAGAACCCAAAGGGGGGGGTATTGGCACTTTTCATGGAAAAATGTGAAAAATTAAATTTTCTAAAAATGAAATAAATGCCTTCTATACACCTCAAACATTCACTCCAAAAAAGAAGATTGTGGTTTTTCGCAATATTTTTAGAAATTTGGGCTCTTATAGTAAGAAAAACACTTGCGCTGAAGCATATTTTATGCTCATTTCTTGTTTTTCAGGATTTATTCTGGGTTTAATTTTGTTTATTTGATGAAAATGAACAAGAATACACACCATGGAAACATTTTTGTTTGATTTGTGTCGAGGGAGATTTTCAACTAGAACCCAAAGGGGGGGGTATTGGCACTTTTCATGGAAAAATGTGAAAAATTAAATTTTCTAAAAATGAAATAAATGCCTTCTATACACCTCAAACATTCACTCCAAAAAAGAAGATTGTGGTTTATCGCAATATTTTTAGAAATTTGGGCTATTATAGTAAGAATAACACTTGCGCTGAAGCATCTTTTATGCTCATTTCTTGTCTTTCAGGATTTATTCTGGGTTTAATTTTGTTTTATTTGATGAAAATGAACAACAATACACACCATGGAAACATTTTTGTTTGATTTGTGTCGAGTGAGATTTTCACCTAGAACCCAAAGGGGGGGGTATTGGCACTTTTCACGGAAAAATGTGAAAAATTAAATTTTCTAAAAATGTAATTAATGCCTTCTATACACCTGAAACATTCACTCTAAAACTGAAAATTGTTGCTTTTCGCAATATTTTTAGAAATTTGGGCTCTTATAGTAAGAATAACACTTGCGCTGAAGCATCTTTTATGCTCATATCTTATCTTTCAGGATTTATTCTGGGTTTATTTTGTTTATTTGATGAAAATGAACAAGAATACACACCATGGAAACATTTTTGTTTGATTTGTGTCGAGTGAGATTTTCACCTAGAACCCAAAGGGGGGGGTATTGGCACTTTTCATGCAAAAATGTGAAAAATTAAATTTTCTAAAAATGAAATAAATGCCTTCTATACACCTCAAACATTCACTCCAAAAAAGAAGATTGTGGTTTTTCGCAATATTTTTAGAAATTTGGGCTCTTATAGTAAGAAAAACACTTGCGCTGAAGCATATTTTATGCTCATTTCTTGTTTTTCAGGATTTATTCTGGGTTTAATTTTGTTTATTTGATGAAAATGAACAAGAATACACACCATGGAAACATTTTTGTTTGATTTGTGTCGAGGGAGATTTTCAACTAGAACCCAAAGGGGGGGGTATTGGCACTTTTCATGGAAAAATGTGAAAAATTAAATTTTCGAAAAATGAAATAAATGCCTTCTATACACCTCAAACATTCACTCTAAAATGAAAATTGTTGCTTTTCGCAATATTTTTAGAAATTTGGCTCATATAGTAACATTAACACTTGCGCTAAAGCATCTTTTATGCTCTTTCTTGTCTTTCAGGATTTATTCTGGGTTTAATTTTGTTTATTTGATGAAAATGAACAAAAATACACACCATGGAAACATTTTTGTTTCATTTGTGTCGAGTGAGATTTTCACCTAGAACCCAAAGGGGGGGGTATTGGCACTTTTCATGGAAAAATGTGAAAAATTAAATTTTCTAAAAATGAAATAAATGCCTTCTATACACCTCAAACATTCACTCCAAAAAAGAAGATTATGGTTTTCGCAATATTTTTAGAAATTTGGCCTCTTATAGTAAGAATAACACTTGCGCTGAAGCATCTTTTATGCTCATTTCTTGTTTTTCAGGATTTATTCTGGGTTAATTTTTGTTTATTTGATGAAAATGAACAATACACACCATGGAAACATTTTTGTTTGATTTGTGTCGAGTGAGATTTTCACCTAGAACCCAAAGGGGGGGGTATTGGCACTTTTCATTAAAAAAAGAGATAAAATTAAATTTTCTAAAAATGAAATAAATGCCTTCTATACACCTCAAACATTCACTCTTAAACAGAAGATTATGGTTTTTCGCAATATTTTTAGAAAATTGGCTCTTTTAGTAACATTAACACTTGCGCTGAAGCATCTTTTATGCTCATTTCTTGTCTTTCAGGATTTATTCTGAGTTTTATTTTATTTATTTGATGAAAATGAACAACAATACACACCATGGGAAACATTTTTGTTTGATTTGTGTCGACTGAGATTTTGACCAGAACCCAAAGGGGGTATTGGCACTTTTCATGGAAAAATGTGAAAAATTAAATTTTCTAAAAATGTAATAAATGCCTTCTATACACCTGAAACATTCACTCTAAAACTGAAAATTGTTGCTTTTCGCAATATTTTTAGAAATTTGGGCTCTTTTAGTAACATGAACACTTGCGCTGAAGCATCTTTTATGCTCATATCTTATCTTTCAGGATTTATTCTGGGTTTATTTTGTTTATTTGATGAAAATGAACAAGAATACACACCATGGAAACATTTTTGTTTGATTTGTGTCGAGTGAGATTTTCACCTAGACCCAAAGGGGGGTAATTGGCACTTTTCATGCAAAAATGTGAAAAATTAAATTTTCTAAAAATGAAATAAATGCCTTCTATACACCTCAAACATTCACTCCAAAAAAGAAGATTGTGGTTTTTCGCAATATTTTTAGAAATTTGGGCTCTTATAGTAAGAAAAACACTTGCGCTGAAGCATCTTTTATGCTCATTTCTTGTTTTTCAGGATTTATTCTGGGTTTAATTTTGTTTATTTGATGAAAATGAACAATAATACACACCATAGAAACATTTTTGTTTGATTTGAGTCGAGTGAGATTTTCACCTAGAACCCAAAGGGGGGGGTATTGGCACTTTTCAAGGAAAAATGTAAAAAATTAAATTTTCTAAAAATGAAATAAATGCCTTCTATACACCTCAAACATTCAATCCTAAAAAGAAGATTGTGGTTTTTCGCAATATTTTTAGAAATTTGGGCTCTTATAGTAAGAATAACACTTGCGCTGAAGCATCTTTTATGCTCATTTCTTGTCTTTCAGGATTTATTCTGAGTTTTATTTTATTTATTTGATGAAAATGAACAACAATACACACCATGGAAACATTTTTGTTTGATTTGTGTCGACTGAGATTTTCACCCAGAACCCAAAGGGGGGTATTGGCACTTTTCATGGAAAAATGTGAAAAATTAAATTTTCTAAAAATGTAATAAATGCCTTCTATACACCTGAAACATTCACTCTAAAACTGAAAATTGTTGCATTTCGCAATATTTTTAGAAATTTGGGCTCTTTTAGTAACATGAACACTTGCGCTGAAGCATCTTTTATGCTCATATCTTATCTTTCAGGATTTATTCTGGGTTTATTTTGTTTATTTGATGAAAATGAACAAGAATACACACCATGGAAACATTTTTGTTTGATTTGTGTCGAGGGAGATTTTCACCTAGAACCCAAAGGGGGGGGTATTGGCACTTTTCATGGAAAAATGTGAAAAATTAAATTTTCTAAAAATGAAATAAATGCCTTCTATACACCTCAAACATTCACTCTAAAATGAAAATTGTTGCTTTTCGCAATATTTTTAGAAATTTGGCTCTTATAGTAACATTAACACTTGCGCTAAAGCATCTTTTATGCTCTTTCTTGTCTTTCAGGATTTATTCTGGGTTTAATTTTGTTTATTTGATGAAAATGAACAAAAATACACACCATGGAAACATTTTTGTTTCATTTGTGTCGAGTGAGATTTTCACCTAGAACCCAAAGGGGGGGGTATTGGCACTTTTCATGGAAAAATGTGAAAAATTAAATTTTCTAAAAATGAAATAAATGCCTTCTATACACCTCAAACATTCACTCCAAAAAGAAGATTATGGTTTTTCGCAATATTTTTAGAAATTTGGCCTCTTATAGTAAGAATAACACTTGCGCTGAAGCATCTTTTATGCTCATTTCTTGTTTTTCAGGATTTATTCTGGGTTAATTTTTGTTTATTTGATGAAAATGAACAACAATACACACCATGGAAACATTTTTGTTTGATTTGTGTCGAGTGAGATTTTCACCTAGAACCCAAAGGGGGGGGTATTGGCACTTTTCATGAAAAAAAGAGAAAAATTAAATTTTCTAAAAATGAAATAAATGCCTTCTATACACCTCAAACATTCACTCTTAAACAGAAGATTATGGTTTTTCGCAATATTTTTAGAAAATTGGGCTCTTTTAGTAACATTAACACTTGCGCTGAAGCATCTTTTATGGTCATTTCTTGTCTTTCAGGATTAATTCTGAGTTTTATTTTATTTATTTGATGAAAATGAACAACAATACACACCATGGAAACATTTTTGTTTGATTTGTGTCGACTGAGATTTTCACCCAGAACCCAAAGGGGGGTATTGGCACTTTTCATGGAAAAATGTGAAAAATTAAATTTTCTAAAAATGTAATAAATGCCTTCTATACACCTGAAACATTCACTCTAAAACTGAAAATTGTTGCTTTTCGCAATATTTTTAGAAATTTGGGCTCTTTTAGTAACATGAACACTTGCGCTGAAGCATCTTTTATGCTCATATCTTATCTTTCAGGATTTATTCTGGGTTTATTTTGTTTATTTGATGAAAATGAACAAGAATACACACCATGGAAACATTTTTGTTTGATTTGTGTCGAGTGAGATTTTCACCTAGAACCCAAAGGGGGGGTAATTGGCACTTTTCATGCAAAAATGTGAAAAATTAAATTTTCTAAAAATGAAATAAATGCCTTCTATACACCTCAAACATTCACTCCAAAAAAGAAGATTGTGGTTTTTCGCAATATTTTTAGAAATTTGGGCTCTTATAGTAAGAAAAACACTTGCGCTGAAGCATCTTTCCCGCTCATTTCTTGTTTTTCAGGATTTATTCTGGGTTTAATTTTGTTTATTTGATGAAAATGAACAATAATACACACCATAGAAACATTTTTGTTTGATTTGAGTCGAGTGAGATTTTCACCTAGAACCCAAAGGGGGGGGTATTGGCACTTTTCATGGAAAAATGTGAAAAATTAAATTTTCTAAAAATGTAATAAATGCCTTCTATACACCTGAAACATTCACTCTAAAACTGAAAATTGTTGCTTGTCGCAATATTTTTAGAAATTTGGGCTCTTTTAGTAACATGAACACTTGCGCTGAAGCATCTTTTATGCTCATATCTTATCTTTCAGGATTTATTCTGAGTTTTATTTTGTTTATTTGATGAAAATGAACAAGAATACACACCATGGAAACATTTTTGTTTGATTTGTGTCGAGTGAGATTTTCACCTAGAACCCAAAGGGGGGGTATTGGCACTTTTCACGGAAAAATGTGAAAAATTAAATTTTCTAAAAATGAAATAAATGCCTTCTATACACCTCAAACATTCACTCTAAAATGAAAATTGTTGCTTTTCGCAATATTTTTAGAAATTTGACTCTTATAGTAACATTAACACTTGCGCTGAAGCATCTTTTATGCTCATTTCTTGTTTTTCAGGATTTATTCTGGGTTTAATTTTGTTTATTTGATGAAAATGAACAACAATACACACCATGGAAACATTTTTGTTTGATTTGTGTCGAGTGAGATTTTCACCTAGAACCCAAAGGGGGGGGTATTGGCACTTTTCATGGAGGAATGTGAAAAATTAAATTTTCTAAAAATGAAATAAATGCCTTCTCTACACCTCAAACATTCACTCCAAAAAAGAAGATTGTGGTTTTTCGCAATATTTTTAGAAATTTGGGCTCTTATAGTAAGAAAAACACTTGCGCTGAAGGATCTTTTATGCTCATTTCTTGTTTTTCAGGATTTATTCTGGGTTTAATTTTGTTTATTTGATGAAAATGAACAACAATACACACCATGGAAACATTTTTGTTTGATTTGTGTCGAGTGAGATTTTCACCTAGAACCCAAAGGGGGGGGTATTGGCACTTTTCATGGAAAAATGTGAAAAATTAAATTTTCTAAAAATGTAATAAATGCCTTCTATACACCTGAAACATTCACTCTAAAACTGAAAATTGTTGCTTTACGCAATATTTTTAGAAATTTGGGCTCTTTTAGTAACATGAACACTTGCGCTGAAGCATCTTTTATGCTCATATCTTATCTTTCAGGATTTATTCTGAGTTTTATTTTGTTTATTTGATGAAAATGAACAAGAATACACACCATGGAAACATTTTTGTTTGATTTGTGTCGAGTGAGATTTTCACCTAGAACCCAAAGGGGGGGGTATTGGCACTTTTCATGGAAAAATGTGAAAAATTAAATTTTCTAAAAATGAAATAAATGCCTTCTATACACCTCAAACATTCACTCTAAAAAAGAAAATTGTGGTTTTTCGCAATATTTTTAGAAATTTGGGCTCTTATAGTAAGAATAACACTTGCGCTGAAGCATCTTTTATGCTCATTTCTTGTTTTTCAGGATTTATTCTGGGTTTAATTTTGTTTATTTGATGAAAATGAACAAGAATACACACCATGGAAACATTTTTGTTTGATTTGTGTCGAGTGAGATTTTCACCTAGAACCCAAAGGTATTGGCACTTTTCCTGGAAAAATGTGAAAAATTAAATTTTCAAAAAATGAAATATATGCCTTCTATACACCTCAAACATTCACTCTAAAACTGAAAATTGTTTTTTTTTCGCAATATTTTTAGAAATTTGGGCTCTTTTAGTAACATGAACACTTGCGCTGAAGCATCTTTTATGCTCATATCTTATCTTTCAGGATTTATTCTGAGTTTTATTTTGTTTATTTGATGAAAATGAACAAGAATACACACCATGGAAACATTTTTGTTTGATTTGTGTTGAGTGAGATTTTCACCTAGAACCCAAAGGGGGGGGTATTGGCACTTTTCACGGAAAAATGTGAAAAATTAAATTTTCTAAAAATGAAATAAATGCCTTCTACACACCTCAAACATTCACTCTAAAATGAAAATTGTTGCTTTTCGCAATATTTTTAGAAATTTGGCTCTTATAGTAACATTAACACTTGCGCTCAAGCATCTTTTATGCTCATTTCTTGTCTTTCAGGATTTATTCTGGGTTTAATTTTGTTTATTTGATGAAAATGAACAACAATACACACCATGGAAACATTTTTGTTTTATTTGTGTCGAGTGAGATTTTCACCTAGAACACAAAGGGGGGGGTATTGGCACTTTTCATGGAAAAATGTGAAAAATTAAATTTTCTAAAAACGAAATAAATGCCTTCTATACACCTCAAACATTCACTCTAAAAAAGAAAATTGTGGTTTTTCGCAATATTTTTAGAAATTTGGGCTCTTATAGTAAGAATAACACTTGCGCTGAAGCATCTTTTATGCTCATTTCTTGTTTTTCAGGATTTATTCTGGGTTTAATTTTGTTTATTTGATGAAAATGAACAAGAATACACACCATGGAAACATTTTTGTTTGATTTGTGTCGAGTGAAAATTTCACCTAGAACCCAAAGGGGGGGTAATTGGCACTTTTCATGAAAAAAAGAGAAAAATTAAATTTTCTAAAAATGAAATAAATGCCTTCTATACACCTCAAACATTCACTCTTAAACAGAAGATTATGGTTTTTCGCAATATTTTTAGAAAATTGGGCTCTTATAGTAAGAAAAACACTTGCGCTGAAGCATCTTTCCCGCTCATTTCTTGTTTTTCAGGATTTATTCTGGGTTTAATTTTGTTTATTTGATAAAAATGAACAATAATACACACCATAGAAACATTTTTGTTTGATTTGAGTCGAGTGAGATTTTCACCTAGAACCCAAAGGGGGGGGTATTGGCACTTTTCATGGAAAAATGTGAAAAATTAAATTTTCTAAAAATGTAATAAATGCCTTCTATACACCTGAAACATTCACTCTAAAACTGAAAATTGTTGCTTGTCGCAATATTTTTAGAAATTTGGGCTCTTTTAGTAACATGAAAACTTGCGCTGAAGCATCTTTTATGCTCATATCTTATCTTTCAGGATTTATTCTGAGTTTTATTTTGTTTATTTGATGAAAATGAACAAGAATACACACCATGGAAACATTTTTGTTTGATTTGTGTCGAGTGAGATTTTCACCTAGAACCCAAAGGAGGGGTATTGGCACTTTTCACGGAAAAATGTGAAAAATTAAATTTTCTAAAAATGAAATAAATGCCTTCTATACACCTCAAACATTCACTCTAAAATGAAAATTGTTGCTTTTCGCAATATTTTTAGAAATTTGACTCTTATAGTAACATTAACACTTGCGCTGAAGCATCTTTTATGCTCATTTCTTGTTTTTCAGGATTTATTCTGGGTTTAATTTTGTTTATTTGATGAAAATGAACAACAATACACACCATGGAAACATTTTTGTTTGATTTGTGTCGAGTGAGATTTTCACCTAGAACCCAAAGGGGGGGGTATTGGCACTTTTCATGAAAAAAAGAGAAAAATTAAATTTTCTAAAAATGAAATAAATGCCTTCTATACACCTCAAACATTCACTCTTAAACAGAAGATTATGGTTTTTCGCAATATTTTTAGAAATTTGGGCTCTTTTAGTAACATTAACACTTGCGCTGAAGCATCTTTTATGCTCATTTCTTGTCTTTCAGGATTTATTCTGAGTTTTATTTTTTTTATTTGATGAAAATGAACAACAATACACACCATGGAAACATTTTTGTTTGATTTGTGTCGACTGAGATTTTCACCCAGAACCCAAAGGGGGGTATTGGCACTTTTCATGGAAAAATGTGAAAAATTGAATTTTCTAAAAATGTAATAAATGCCTTCTATTCACCTGAAACATTCACTCTAAAACTGAAAATTGTTGCTTTTCGCAATATTTTTAGAAATTTGGGCTCTTTTAGTAACATGAACACTTGCGCTGAAGCATCTTTTATGCTCATATCTTATCTTTCAGGATTTATTCTGGGTTTATTTTGTTTATTTGATGAAAATGAACAAGAATACACACCATGGAAACATTTTTGTTTGATTTGTGTCGAGTGAGATTTTCACCTAGAACCCAAAGGGGGGGGTATTGGCACTTTTCATGCAAAAATGTGAAAAATTAAATTTTCTAAAAATGAAATAAATGCCTTCTCTACACCTCAAACATTCACTCCAAAAAAGAAGATTGTGGTTTTTCGCAATATTTTTAGAAATTTGGGCTCTTATAGTAAGAAAAACACTTGCGCTGAAGCATCTTTTATGCTCATTTCTTGTTTTTCAGGATTTATTCTGGGTTTAATTTTGTTTATTTGATGAAAATGAACAACAATACACACCATGGAAACATTTTTGTTTGATTTGTGTCGAGTGAGATTTTCACCTAGAACCCAAAGGGGGGGGTATTGGCACTTTTCATGGAAAAATGTGAAAAATTAAATTTTCTAAAAATGTAATAAATGCCTTCTATACACCTGAAACATTCACTCTAAAACTGAAAATTGTTGCTTTACGCAATATTTTTAGAAATTTGGGCTCTTTTAGTAACATGAACACTTGCGCTGAAGCATCTTTTATGCTCATATCTTATCTTTCAGGATTTATTCTGGGTTTATTTTGTTTATTTGATGAAAATGAACAAGAATACACACCATGGAAACATTTTTGTTTGATTTGTGTCGAGTGAGATTTTCACCTAGAACCCAAAGGGGGGGGTATTGGCACTTTTCACGGAAAAATGTGAAAAATTAAATTTTCTAAAAATGAAATAAATGCCTTCTACACACCTCAAACATTCACTCTAAAATGAAAATTGTTGCTTTTCGCAATATTTTTAGAAATTTGGCTCTTATAGTAACATTAACACTTGCGCTCAAGCATCTTTTATGCTCATTTCTTGTCTTTCAGGATTTATTCTGGGTTTAATTTTGTTTATTTGATGAAAATGAACAACAATACACACCATGGAAACATTTTTGTTTTATTTGTGTCGAGTGAGATTTTCACCTAGAACCCAAAGGGAGGGGTATTGGCACTTTTCATGGAAAAATGTGAAAAATTAAATTTTCTAAAAATGAAATAAATGCCTTCTATACACCTCAAACATTCACTCTAAAAAAGAAAATTGTGGTTTTTCGCAATGTTTTTAGAAATTTGGGCTCTTATAGTAAGAATAACACTTGCGCTGAAGCATCTTTTATGCTCATTTCTTGTTTTTCAGGATTTATTCTGGGTTTAATTTTGTTTATTTGATGAAAATGAACAAGAATACACACAATGGAAACATTTTTGTTTGATTTGTGTCAAGTGAAATTTTCACCTAGAACCCAAAGGGGGGGGTATTGGCACTTTTCATGAAAAAAAGAGAAAAATTAAATTTTCTAAAAATGAAATAAATGCCTTCTATACACCTCAAACATTCACTCTTAAACAGAAGATTATGGTTTTTCGCAATATTTTTAGAAAATTGGGCTCTTTTAGTAACATTAACACTTGCGCTGAAGCATCTTTTATGCTCATTTCTTGTCTTTCAGGATTTATTCTGAGTTTTATTTTATTTATTTGATGAAAATGAACAACAATACACACCATGGAAACATTTTTGTTTGATTTGTGTCGACTGAGATTTTCACCCAGAACCCAAAGGGGGGTATTGGCACTTTTCATGGAAAAATGTGAAAAATTAAATTTTCTAAAAATGTAATAAATGCCTTCTATACACCTGAAACATTCACTCTAAAACTGAAAATTGTTGCTTTTCGCAATATTTTTAGAAATTTGGGCTCTTTTAGTAACATGAACACTTGCGCTGAAGCATCTTTTATGCTCATATCTTATCTTTCAGGATTTATTCTGGGTTTATTTTGTTTATTTGATGAAAATGAACAAGAATACACACCATGGAAACATTTTTGTTTGATTTGTGTCGTGTGAGATTTTCACCTAGAACCCAAAGGGGGGGTAATTGGCACTTTTCATGCAAAAATGTGAAAAATTAAATTTTCTAAAAATGAAATAAACATATCTATATGAACAAAACCTTCTATACACCTCAAACATTCACTCCAAAAAAGAAGATTGTGGTTTTTCGCAATATTTTTAGAAATTTGGGCTCTTATAGTAAGAAAAACACTTGCGCTGAAGCATCTTTCCCGCTCATTTCTTGTTTTTCAGGATTTATTCTGGGTTTAATTTTGTTTATTTGATGAAAATGAACAATAATACACACCATAGAAACATTTTTGTTTGTTTTGAGTCGAGTGAGATTTTCACCTAGAACCCAAAGGGGGGGGTATTGGCACTTTTCATGGAAAAATGTGAAAAATTAAATTTTCTAAAAATGTAATAAATGCCTTCTATACACCTGAAACATTCACTCTAAAACTGAAAATTGTTGCTTGTCGCAATATTTTTAGAAATTTGGGCTCTTTTAGTAACATGAACACTTGCGCTGAAGCATCTTTTATGCTCATATCTTATCTTTCAGGATTTATTCTGAGTTTTATTTTGTTTATTTGATGAAAATGAACAAGAATACACACCATGGAAACATTTTTGTTTGATTTGTGTCGAGTGAGATTTTCACCTAGAACCCAAAGGGGGGGTATTAGCACTTTTCACGGAAAAATGTGAAAAATTAAATTTTCTAAAAATGAAATAAATGCCTTCTATACACCTCAAACATTCACTCTAAAATGAAAATTGTTGCTTTTCGCAATATTTTTAGAAATTTGACTCTTATAGTAACATTAACACTTGCGCTGAAGCATCTTTTATGCTCATTTCTTGTTTTTCAGGATTTATTCTGGGTTTAATTTTGTTTATTTGATGAAAATGAACAACAATACACACCATGGAAACATTTTTGTTTGATTTGTGTCGAGTGAGATTTTCACCTAGAACCCAAAGGGGGGGGTATTGGCACTTTTCATGGAAAATGTGAAAAATTAAATTTTCTAAAAATGAAATAAATGCCTTCTATACACCTCAAACATTCACTCTTAAACAGAAGATTATGGTTTTTCGCAATATTTTTAGAAATTTGGGCTCTTTTAGTAACATTAACACTTGCGCTGAAGCATCTTTTATGCTCATTTCTTGTCTTTCAGGATTTATTCTGAGTTTTATTTTTTTTATTTGATGAAAATGAACAACAATACACACCATGGAAACATTTTTGTTTGATTTGTGTCGACTGAGATTTTCACCCAGAACCCAAAGGGGGGTATTGGCACTTTTCATGGAAAAACGTGAAAAATTGAATTTTCTAAAAATGTAATAAATGCCTTCTATTCACCTGAAACATTCACTCCAAACCTGAAAATTGTTGCTTTTCGCAATATTTTTAGAAATTTGGGCTCTTTTAGTAACATGAACACTTGCGCTGAAGCATCTTTTATGCTCATATCTTATCTTTCAGGATTTATTCTGGGTTTATTTTGTTTATTTGAAGAAAATGAACAAGAATACACACCATGGAAACATTTTTGTTTGATTTGTGTCGAGTGAGATTTTCACCTAGAACCCAAAGGGGGGGGTTTTGGCACTTTTCATGCAAAAATGTGAAAAATTAAATTTTCTAAAAATGAAATAAATGCCTTCTCTACACCTCAAACATTCACTCCAAAAAAGAAGATTGTGGTTTTTCGCAATATTTTTAGAAATTTGGGCTCTTATAGTAAGAAAAACACTTGCGCTGAAGCATCTTTTATGCTCATTTCTTGTTTTTCAGGATTTATTCTGGGTTTAATTTTGTTTATTTGATGAAAATGAACAACAATACACACCATGGAAACATTTTTGTTTGATTTGTGTCGAGTGAGATTTTCACCTAGAACCCAAAGGGGGGGGTATTGGCACTTTTCATGGAAAAATGTGAAAAATTAAATTTTCTAAAAATGTAATAAATGCCTTCTATACACCTGAAACATTCACTCTAAAACTGAAAATTGTTGCTTTACGCAATATTTTTAGAAATTTGGGCTCTTTTAGTAACATGAACACTTGCGCTGAAGCATCTTTTATGCTCATATCTTATCTTTCAGGATTTATTCTGAGTTTTATTTTGTTTATTTGATGAAAATGAACAAGAATACACACCATGGAAACATTTTTGTTTGATTTGTGTCGAGTGAGATTTTCACCTAGAACCCAAAGGGGGGGGTATTGGCACTTTTCACGGAAAAATGTGAAAAATTAAATTTTCTAAAAATGAAATAAATGCCTTCTACACACCTCAAACATTCACTCTAAAATGAAAATTGTTGCTTTTCGCAATATTTTTAGAAATTTGGCTCTTATAGTAACATTAACACTTGCGCTCAAGCATCTTTTATGCTCATTTCTTGTCTTTCAGGATTTATTCTGGGTTTAATTTTGTTTATTTGATGAAAATGAACAACAATACACACCATGGAAACATTTTTGTTTTATTTGTGTCGAGTGAGATTTTCACCTAGAACCCAAAGGGGGGGGTATTGGCACTTTTCATGAAAAAAAGAGAAAAATTAAATTTTCTAAAAATGAAATAAATGCCTTCTATACACCTCAAACATTCACTCTAAAACGGAAGATTATGGTTTTTCCCAATATTTTTAGAAATTTGGGCTCTTTTAGTAACATTAACACTTGCGCTGAAGCATCTTTTATGCTCATTTCTTGTCTTCCAGGATTTATTCTGAGTTTTATTTTATTTATTTGATGAAAATGAACAACAATACACACCATGAAAACATTTTTGTTTGATTTGTGTCGACTGAGATTTTCACCCAGAACCCAAAGGGGGGTATTGGCACTTTTCATGGAAAAATGTGAAAAATTAAATTTTCTAAAAATGTAATAAATGCCTTCTATACACCTGAAACATTCACTCTAAAACTGAAAATTGTTGCTTTACGCAATATTTTTAGAAATTTGGGCTCTTTTAGTAACATGAACACTTGCGCTGAAGCATCTTTTATGCTCATATCTTATCTTTCAGGATTTATTCTGAGTTTTATTTTGTTTATTTGATGAAAATGAACAAGAATACACACCATGGAAACATTTTTGTTTGATTTGTGTCGAGTGAGATTTTCACCTAGAACCCAAAGGGGGGGGTATTGGCACTTTTCACGGAAAAATGTGAAAAATTAAATTTTCTAAAAATGAAATAAATGCCTTCTACACACCTCAAACATTCACTCTAAAATGAAAATTGTTGCTTTTCGCAATATTTTTAGAAATTTGGCTCTTATAGTAACATTAACACTTGCGCTCAAGCATCTTTTATGCTCATTTCTTGTCTTTCAGGATTTATTCTGGGTTTAATTTTGTTTATTTGATGAAAATGAACAACAATACACACCATGGAAACATTTTTGTTTTATTTGTGTCGAGTGAGATTTTCACCTAGAACCCAAAGGGGGGGTATTGGCACTTTTCATGGAAAAATGTGAAAAATTAAATTTTCTAAAAATGAAATAAATGCCTTCTCTACACCTCAAACATTCACTCTAAAAAAGAAAATTGTGGTTTTTCGCAATATTTTTAGAAATTTGGGCTCTTATAGTAAGAATAACACTTGCGCTGAAGCATCTTTTATGCTCATTTCTTGTTTTTCAGGATTTATTCTGGGTTTAATTTTGTTTATTTGATGAAAATGAACAAGAATACACACCATGGAAACATTTTTGTTTGATTTGTTTCGAGTGAGATTTTCACCTAGAACCCAAAGGTATTGGCACTTTTCCTGGAAAAATGTGAAAAATTAAATTTTCAAAAAATTAAATATATGCCTTCTATACACCTCAAACATTCACTCTAAAACTGAAAATTGTTCCTTTTCGCAATATTTTTAGAAATTTGGGCTATTATAGTAAGAATAACACTAGCGCTGAAGCATCTTTTATGCTCATTTCTTGTCTTTCACGATTAATTCTGGGTTTTTTTGTTTATTGGATGAAAATGAACAACAATACACACCATGGAAACATTTTTGTTTGATTTGTTTCGAGTGAGATTTTCACCTAGAACCCAAAGGGGGGGGTATTGGCACTTTTCACGGAAAAGTGTGAAAAATTACATTTTCTAAAAATGAAATAAATGCCTTCAATACACCTCAAACATTCACTCTAAAATAAATATTGTGGCTTTTCGCATTATTTTTGAAATTTGGGCTCTTATAGTAAGAATAACACTTGCGCTGAAGCATCTTTTATGCTCATTTCTTGTTTTTCAGGATTTATTCTGGGTTTAATTTTGTTTATTTGATGAAAATGAACAACAATACACACCATGGAAACATTTTTGTTTTATTTGTGTCGAGTGAGATTTTCACCTAGAACCCAAAGGGGGGGGTATTGGCACTTTTCATGAAAAAAAGAGAAAAATTAAATTTTCTAAAAATGAAATAAATGCCTTCTATACACCTCAAACATTCACTCTAAAACAGAAGATTATGGTTTTTCCCAATATTTTTAGAAATTTGGGCTCTTTTAGTAACATTAACACTTGCGCTGAAGCATCTTTTATGCTCATTTCTTGTCTTTCAGGATTTATTCTGAGTTTTATTTTATTTATTTGATGAAAATGAACAACAATACACACCATGGAAACATTTTTGTTTGATTTGTGTCGACTGAGATTTTCACCCAGAACCCAAAGGGGGGTATTGGCACTTTTCATGGAAAAATGTGAAAAATTAAATTTTCTAAAAATGTAATAAATGCCTTCTATACACCTGAAACATTCACTCTAAAACTGAAAATTGTTGCTTTTCGCAATATTTTTAGAAATTTGGGCTCTTTTAGTAACATGAACACTTGCGCTGAAGCATCTTTTATGCTCATATCTTATCTTTCAGGATTTATTCGGGGTTTATTTTGTTTATTTGATGAAAATGAACAAGAATCCACACCATGGAAACATTTTTGTTTGATTTGTGTCGAGTGAGATTTTCACCTAGAACCCAAAGGGGGGGGTATTGGCACTTTCCATGCAAAAATGTGAAAAATTATATTTTCTAAAAATGAAATAAATGCCTTCTATACACCTCAAGCATTCACTCCAAAAAAGAAGATTGTGGTTTTTCGCAATATTTTTAGAAATTTGGGCTCTTATAGTAAGAAAAACAATGGCGCGGAAGCATCTTTTATGCTCATTTCTTGTTTTTCAGGATTTATTCTGGGTTTAATTTTGTTTATTTGATGAAAATGAACAACAATACACACCATGGAAACATTTTTGTTTGATTTGTGTCGAGTGAGATTTTCACCCAGAACCCAAAGGGGGGTATTGGCACTTTTCATGGAAAAATGTGAAAAATTAAATTTTCTAAAAATGTAATAAATGCCTTCTATACACCTGAAACATTCACTCTAAAACTGAAAATTGTTGCTTTTCGCAATATTTTTAGAAATTTGGGCTCTTTTAGTAACATAAACACTTGCGCTGAAGCATCTTTCATGCTCATTTCTTGTCTTTCAGGATTTATTCTGAGTTTTATTTTATTTATTTGATGAAAATGAACAACAATACACACCATGGAAACATTTTTGTTTGATTTGTTTCGACTGAGATTTTCACCCAGAACCCAAAGGGGGGTATTGGCACTTTTCATGCAAAAATGTGAAAAATTAAATTTTCTAAAAATGAAATAAATGCCTTCTATACACCTCAAACATTCACTCCAAAAAAGAAGATTGTGGTTTTTCGCAATATTTTTAGAAATTTGGGCTCTTATAGTAAGAAAAACACTTGCGCTGAAGCATCTTTTATGCTCATTTCTTGTTTTTCAGGATTTATTCTGGGTTTAATTTTGTTTATTTGATGAAAATGAACAACAATACACACCATGGAAACATTTTTGTTTGATTTGTGTCGAGTGAGATTTTCACCTAGAACCCAAAGGGGGGGGTATTGGCACTTTTCATGGAAAAATGTGAAAAATTAAATTTTCTAAAAATGAAATTAATGCCTTCTATACACCTCAAACATTCACTCTAAAACCGAAGATTATGGTTTTTCCCAATATTTTTAGAAATTTGGGCTCTTTTAGTAACATTAACACTTGCGCTGAAGCATCTTTTATGCTCATTTCTTGTCTTTCAGGATTTATTCTGAGTTTTATTTTATTTATTTGATGAAAATGAACAACAATACACACCATGGAAACATTTTTGTTTGATTTGTGTCGACTGAGATTTTCACCCAGAACCCAAAGGGGGGTATTGGCACTTTTCATGGAAAAATGTGAAAAATTGAATTTTCTAAAAATGTAATAAATGCCTTCTATACACCTGAAACATTCACTCTAAAACTGAAAATTGTTGCTTTTCGCAATATTTTTAGAAATTTGGGCTCTTTTAGTAACATGAACACTTGCGCTGAAGCATCTTTTATGCTCATATCTTATCTTTCAGGATTTATTCTGGGTTTATTTTGTTTATTTGATGAAAATAACAAGAATACACACCATGGAAACATTTTTGTTTGATTTGTGTCGAGTGAGATTTTCACCTAGAACCCAAAGGGGGGGGTATTGGCACTTTTCATGCAAAAATGTGAAAAATTAAATTTTCTAAAAATGAAATAAATGCCTTCTCTACACCTCAAACATTCACTCCAAAAAAGAAGATTGTGGTTTTTCGCAATATTTTTAGAAATTTGGGCTCTTATAGTAAGAAAAACACTTGCGCTGAAGCATCTTTTATGCTCATTTCTTGTTTTTCAGGATTTATTCTGGGTTTAATTTTGTTTATTTGATGAAAATGAACAAAAATACACACCATGGAAACATTTTTGTATCATTTGTGTCGAGTGAGATTTTCACCTAGAACCCAAAGGGGGGGGTATTGGCACTTTTCATGGAAAAATGTGAAAAATTAAATTTTCTAAAAATGTAATAAATGCCTTCTATACACCTGAAACATTCACTCTAAAACTGAAAATTGTTGCTTTACGCAATATTTTTAGAAATTTGAGCTCTTTTAGTAACATGAACACTTGCGCTGAAGCATCTTTTATGCTCATATCTTATCTTTCAGGATTTATTCTGAGTTTTATTTTGTTTATTTGATGAAAATGAACAAGAATACACACCATGGAAACATTTTTGTTTGATTTGTGTCGAGTGAGATTTTCACCTAGAACCCAAAGGGGGGGGTATTGGCACTTTTCACGGAAAAATGTGAAAAATTAAATTTTCTAAAAATGAAATAAATGCCTTCTACACACCTCAAACATTCACTCTAAAATGAAAATTGTTGCTTTTCGCAATATTTTTAGAAATTTGGCTCTTATAGTAACATTAACACTTGCTCTCAAGCATCTTTTATGCTCATTTCTTGTCTTTCAGGATTTATTCTGGGTTTAATTTTGTTTATTTGATGAAAATGAACAACAATACACACCATGGAAACATTTTTGTTTTATTTGTGTCGAGTGAGATTTTCACCTAGAACCCAAAGGGGGGGTATTGGCACTTTTCATGGAAAAATGTGAAAAATTAAATTTTCTA
Source organism: Hetaerina americana (assembly GCF_022747635.1). NCBI lineage: Eukaryota > Metazoa > Arthropoda > Insecta > Odonata > Calopterygidae > Hetaerina > Hetaerina americana. Next base: position 52,118 of record NW_027287176.1, on the reverse strand, counting down.
AAAATGAAATAAATGCCTTCTATACACCTCAAACATTCACTCTAAAAAAGAAAATTGTGGTTTTTCGCAATATTTTTAGAAATTTGGGCTCTTATAGTAAGAATAACACTTGCGCTGAAGCATCTTTTATGCTCATTTCTTGTTTTTCAGGATTTATTCTGGGTTTAATTTTGTTTATTTGATGAAAATGAACAAGAATACACACCATGGAAACATTTTTGTTTGATTTGTGTCGAGTGAGATTTTCACCTAGAACCCAAAGGTATTGGCACTTTTCCTGGAAAAATGTGAAAAATTAAATTTTCTAAAAATGAAATATATGCCTTCTATACACCTCAAACATTCACTCTAAAACTGAAAATTGTTCCTTTTCGCAATATTTTTAGAAATTTGGGCTATTATAGTAAGAATAACACTAGCGCTGAAGCATCTTTTATGCTCATTTCTTGTCTTTCACGATTAATTCTGGGTTTTTTTGTTTATTGGATGAAAATGAACAACAATACACACCATGGAAACATTTTTGTTTGATTTGTTTCGAGTGAGATTTTCACCTAGAACCCAAAGGGGGGGATATTGGCACTTTTCACGGAAAAGTGTGAAAAATGACATTTTCTAAAAATGAAATAAATGCCTTCAATACACCTCAAACATTCACTCTAAAATAAATATTGTGGCTTTTCGCATTATTTTTGAAATTTGGGCTCTTATAGTAAGAATAACACTTGCGCTGAAGCATCTTTTATGCTCATTTCTTGTTTTTCAGGATTTATTCTGGGTTTAATTTTGTTTATTCGATGAAAATGAACAACAATACACACCATGGAAACATTTTTGTTTGATTTGTGTCGAGTGAGATTTTCACCTAGAACCCAAAGGGGGGGGTATTGGCACTTTTCATGGAAAAATGTGAAAAATTAAATTTTCTAAAAATGTAATAAATGCCTTCTATACACCTGAAACATTCACTCTAAAACTGAAAATTGTTGCTTTACGCAATATTTTTAGAAATTTGGGCTCTTTTAGTAACATGAACACTTGCGCTGAAGCATCATTTATGCTCATATCTTATCTTTCAGGATTTATTCTGGGTTTATTTTGTTTATTTGATGAAAATGAACAAGAATTCACACCATGGAAACATTTTTGTTTGATTTGTGTCGAGTGAGATTTTCACCTAGAACCCAAAGGGGGGGGTATTGGCACTTTCCATGCAAAAATGTGAAAAATTATATTTTCTAAAAATGAAATAAATGCCTTCTAAACACGTCAAACATTCACTCTAAAAAAGAAGATTGTTGTTTTTCGCAATATGTTTAGAAATTTGGGCTCTCTTAGTAACATTAACACTTGCGCTGAAGCATCTTTTATGCTCATTTCTTGTTTTTCAGGATTTATTCTGGGTTTAATTTTGTTTATTTGATGAAAATGAACAACAATACACACCATGGAAACATTTTTGTTTGATTTGTGTCGAGTGAGATTTTCACCCAGAACCCAAAGGGGGGTATTGGCACTTTTCATGGAAAAATGTGAAAAATTAAATTTTCTAAAAATGTAATAAATGCCTTCTATACACCTGAAACATTCACTCTAAAACTGAAAATTGTTGCTTTTCGCAATATTTTTAGAAATTTGGGCTCTTTTAGTAACATTAACACTTGCGCTGAAGCATCTTTCATGCTCATTTCTTGTCTTTCAGGATTTATTCTGAGTTTTATTTTATTTATTTGATGAAAATGAACAACAATACACACCATGGAAACATTTTTGTTTGATTTGTTTCGACTGAGATTTTCACCCAGAACCCAAAGGGGGGTATTGGCACTTTTCATGCAAAAATGTGAAAAATTAAATTTTCTAAAAATGAAATAAATGCCTTCTATACACCTCAAACATTCACTCCAAAAAAGAAGATTGTGGTTTTTCGCAATATTTTTAGAAATTTGGGCTCTTATAGTAAGAAAAACACTTGCGCTGAAGCATCTTTTATGCTCATTTCTTGTTTTTCAGGATTTTTTCTGGGTTTAATTTTGTTTTTTTGATGAAAATGAACAACAATACACACCATGGAAACATTTTTGTTTGATTTGTGTCGAGTGAGATTTTCACCTAGAACCCAAAGGGGGGGGTATTGGCACTTTTCATGGAAAAATGTGAAAAATTAAATTTTCTAAAAATGAAATTAATGCCTTCTATACACCTCAAACATTCACTCTAAAACCGAAGATTATGGTTTTTCCCAATATTTTTAGAAATTTGGGCTCTTTTAGTAACATTAACACTTGCGCTGAAGCATCTTTTATGCTCATTTCTTGTCTTTCAGGATTTATTCTGAGTTTTATTTTATTTATTTGATGAAAATAAACAACAATACACACCATGGAAACATTTTTGTTTGATTTGTGTCGACTGAGATTTTCACCCAGAACCCAAAGGGGGGTATTGGCACTTTTCATGGAAAAATGTGAAAAATTGAATTTTCTAAAAATGTAATAAATGCCTTCTATACACCTGAAACATTCACTCTAAAACTGAAAATTGTTGCTTTTCGCAATATTTTTAGAAATTTGGGCTCTTTTAGTAACATGAACACTTGCGCTGAAGCATCTTTTATGCTCATATCTTATCTTTCAGGATTTATTCTGGGTTTATTTTGTTTATTTGATGAAAATGAACAAGAATACACACCATGGAAACATTTTTGTTTGATTTGTGTCGAGTGAGATTTTCACCTAGAACCCAAAGGGGGGGGTATTGGCACTTTTCATGCAAAAATGTGAAAAATTAAATTTTCTAAAAATGAAATAAATGCCTTCTCTACACCTCAAACATTCACTCCAAAAAAGAAGATTTTGGTTTTTCGCAATATTTTTAGAAATTTGGGCTCTTATAGTAAGAAAAACACTTGCGCTGAAGCATCTTTTATGCTCATTTCTTGTTTTTCAGGATTTATTCTGGGTTTAATTTTGTTTATTTGATGAAAATGAACAACAATACACACCATGGAAACATTTTTGTTTGATTTGTGTCGAGTGAGATTTTCACCTAGAACCCAAAGGGGGGGGTATTGGCACTTTTCATGGAAAAATGTGAAAAATTAAATTTTCTAAAAATGTAATAAATGCCTTCTATACACCTGAAACATTCACTCTAAAACTGAAAATTGTTGCTTTACGCAATATTTTTAGAAATTTGGGCTCTTTTAGTAACATGAACACTTGCGCTGAAGCATCTTTTATGCTCATATCTTATCTTTCAGGATTTATTCTGAGTTTTATTTTGTTTATTTGATGAAAATGAACAAGAATACACACCATGGAAACATTTTTGTTTGATTTGTGTCGAGTGAGATTTTCACCTAGAACCCAAAGGGGGGGGTATTGGCACTTTTCACAAAAAAAGGTGAAAAATTAAATTTTCTAAAAATGAAATAAATGCCTTCTACACACCTCAAACATTCACTCTAAAATGAAAATTGTTGCTTTTCGCAATATTTTTAGAAATTTGGCTCTTATAGTAACATTAACACTTGCGCTCAAGCATCTTTTATGCTCATTTCTTGTCTTTCAGGATTTATTCTGGGTTTAATTTTGTTTATTTGATGAAAATGAACAACAATACACACCATGGAAACATTTTTGTTTTATTTGTGTCGAGTGAGATTTTCACCTAGAACCCAAAGGGGGGGGTATTGGCACTTTTCATGGAAAAATGTGAAAAATTAAATTTTCTAAAAATGAAATAAATGCCTTCTATACACCTCAAACATTCACTCTAAAAAAGAAAATTGTGGTTTTTCGCAATATTTTTAGAAATTTGGGCTCTTATAGTAAGAATAACACTTGCGCTGAAGCATCTTTTATGCTCATTTCTTGTTTTTCAGGATTTATTCTGGGTTTAATTTTGTTTATTTGATGAAAATGAACAAGAATACACACCATGGAAACATTTTTGTTTGATTTGTGTCGAGTGAGATTTTCACCTAGAACCCAAAGGTATTGGCACTTTTCCTGGAAAAATGTGAAAAATTAAATTTTCTAAAAATGAAATATATGCCTTCTATACACCTCAAACATTCACTCTAAAACTGAAAATTGTTCCTTTTCGCAATATTTTTAGAAATTTGGGCTATTATAGTAAGAATAACACTAGCGCTGAAGCATCTTTTATGCTCATTTCTTGTCTTTCACGATTAATTCTGGGTTTTTTTGTTTATTGGATGAAAATGAACAACAATACACACCATGGAAACATTTTTGTTTGATTTGTTTCGAGTGAGATTTTCACCTAGAACCCAAAGGGGGGGATATTGGCACTTTTCACGGAAAAGTGTGAAAAATTACATTTTCTAAAAATGAAATAAATGCCTTCAATACACCTCAAACATTCACTCTAAAATAAATATTGTGGCTTTTCGCATTATTTTTGAAATTTGGGCTCTTATAGTAAGAATAACACTTGCGCTGAAGCATCTTTTATGCTCATTTCTTGTTTTTCAGGATTTATTCTGGGTTTAATTTTGTTTATTTGATGAAAATGAACAACAATACACACCATGGAAACATTTTTGTTTTATTTGTATCGAGTGAGATTTTCACCTAGAACCCAAAGGGGGGGGTATTGGCACTTTTCATGAAAAAAAGAGAAAAATTAAATTTTCTAAAAATGAAATAAATGCCTTCTATACACCTCAAACATTCACTCTAAAACAGAAGATTATGGTGTTTCCCAATATTTTTAGAAATTTGGGCTCTTTTAGTAACATGAACACTTGCGCTGAAGCATCTTTTATGCTCATATCTTATCTTTCAGGATTTATTCTGGGTTTATTTTGTTTATTTGATGAAAATGAACAAGAATTCACACCATGGAAACATTTTTGTTTGATTTGTGTCGAGTGAGATTTTCACCTAGAACCCAAAGGGGGGGGTATTGGCACTTTCCATGCAAAAATGTGAAAAATTATATTTTCTAAAAATGAAATAAATGCCTTCTATACACCTCAAACATTCACTCCAAAAAAGAAGATTGTGGTTTTTCGCAATATTTTTAGAAATTTGGGCTCTTATAGTAAGAAAAACAATGGCGCGGAAGCATCTTTTATGCTCATTTCTTGTTTTTCAGGGTTTATTCTCGGTTTAATTTTGTTTATTTGATGAAAATGAACAACAATACACACCATGGAAACATTTTTGTTTGATTTGTGTCGAGTGAGATTTTCACCTAGAACCCAAAGGGGGGGGTATTGGCACTTTTCATGGAAAAATGTGAAAAATTAAATTTTCTAAAAATGTAATAAATGCCTTCTATACACCTGAAACATTCACTCTAAAACTGAAAATTGTTGCTTTTCGCAATATTTTTAGAAATTTGGGCTCTTTTAGTAACATTAACACTTGCGCTGAAGCATCTTTCATGCTCATTTCTTGTCTTTCAGGATTTATTCTGAGTTTTATTTTATTTATTTGATGAAAATGAACAACAATACACACCATGGAAACATTTTTGTTTGATTTGTTTCGACTGAGATTTTCACCCAGAACCCAAAGGGGGGTATTGGCACTTTTCATGCAAAAATGTGAAAAATTAAATTTTCTAAAAATGAAATAAATGCCTTCTATACACCTCAAACATTCACTCCAAAAAAGAAGATTGTGGTTTTTCGCAATATTTTTAGAAATTTGGGCTCTTATAGTAAGAAAAACACTTGCGCTGAAGCATCTTTTATGCTCATTTCTTGTTTTTCAGGATTTTTTCTGGGTTTAATTTTGTTTATTTGATGAAAATGAACAACAATACACACCATGGAAACATTTTTGTTTGATTTGTGTCGAGTGAGATTTTCACCTAGAACCCAAAGGGGGGGGTATTGGCACTTTTCATGGAAAAATGTGAAAAATTAAATTTTCTAAAAATGAAATTAATGCCTTCTATACACCTCAAACATTCACTCTAAAACCGAAGATTATGGTTTTTCCCAATATTTTTAGAAATTTGGGCTCTTTTAGTAACATTAACACTTGCGCTGAAGCATCTTTTATGCTCATTTCTTGTCTTTCAGGATTTATTCTGAGTTTTATTTTATTTATTTGATGAAAATGAACAACAATACACACCATGGAAACATTTTTGTTTGATTTGTGTCGACTGAGATTTTCACCCAGAACCCAAAGGGGGGTATTGGCACTTTTCATGGAAAAATGTGAAAAATTGAATTTTCTAAAAATGTAATAAATGCCTTCTATACACCTGAAACATTCACTCTAAAACTGAAAATTGTTGCTTTTCGCAATATTTTTAGAAATTTGGGCTCTTTTAGTAACATGAACACTTGCGCTGAAGCATCTTTTATGCTCATATCTTATCTTTCAGGATTTATTCTGGGTTTATTTTGTTTATTTGATGAAAATGAACAAGAATACACACCATGGAAACATTTTTGTTTGATTTGTGTCGAGTGAGATTTTCACCTAGAACCCAAAGGGGGGGGTATTGGCACTTTTCATGCAAAAATGTGAAAAATTAAATTTTCTAAAAATGAAATAAATGCCTTCTCTACACCTCAAACATTCACTCCAAAAAAGAAGATTGTGGTTTTTCGCAATATTTTTAGAAATTTGGGCTCTTATAGTAAGAAAAACACTTGCGCTGAAGCATCTTTTATGCTCATTTCTTGTTTTTCAGGATTTATTCTGGGTTTAATTTTGTTTATTTGATGAAAATGAACAACAATACACACCATGGAAACATTTTTGTTTGATTTGTGTCGAGTGAGATTTTCACCTAGAACCCAAAGGGGGGGGTATTGGCACTTTTCATGGAAAAATGTGAAAAATTAAATTTTCTAAAAATGTAATAAATGCCTTCTATACACCTGAAACACTTACTCTAAAACTGAAAATTGTTGCTTTACGCAATATTTTTAGAAATTTGGGCTCTTTTAGTAACATGAACACTTGCGCTGAAGCATCTTTTATGCTCATATCTTATCTTTCAGGATTTATTCTGAGTTTTATTTTGTTTATTTGATGAAAATGAACAAGAATACACACCATGGAAACATTTTTGTTTGATTTGTGTCGAGTGAGATTTTCACCTAGAACCCAAAGGGGGGGGTATTGGCACTTTTCACGGAAAAATGTGAAAAATTAAATTTTCTAAAAATGAAATAAATGCCTTCTACACACCTCAAACATTCACTCTAAAATGAAAATTGTTGCTTTTCGCAATATTTTTAGAAATTTGGCTCTTATAGTAACATTAACACTTGCGCTCAAGCATCTTTTATGCTCATTTCTTGTCTTTCAGGATTTATTCTGGGTTTAATTTTGTTTATTTGATGAAAATGAACAACAATACACACCATGGAAACATTTTTGTTTTATTTGTGTCGAGTGAGATTTTCACCTAGAACCCAAAGGGGGGGGTATTGGCACTTTTCATGGAAAAATGTGAAAAATTAAATTTTCTAAAAATGAAATAAATGCCTTCTATACACCTCAAACATTCACTCTAAAAAAGAAAATTGTGGTTTTTCGCAATATTTTTAGAAATTTGGGCTCTTATAGTAAGAATAACACTTGCGCTGAAGCATCTTTTATGCTCATTTCTTGTTTTTCAGGATTTATTCTGGGTTTAATTTTGTTTATTTGATGAAAATGAACAAGAATACACACCATGGAAACATTTTTGTTTGATTTGTGTCGAGTGAGATTTTCACCTAGAACCCAAAGGTATTGGCACTTTTCCTGGAAAAATGTGAAAAATTAAATTTTCTAAAAATGAAATATATGCCTTCTATACACCTCAAACATTCACTCTAAAACTGAAAATTGTTCCTTTTCGCAATATTTTTAGAAATTTGGGCTATTATAGTAAGAATAACACTAGCGCTGAAGCATCTTTTATGCTCATTTCTTGTCTTCCACGATTAATTCTGGGTTTTTTTGTTTATTGGATGAAAATGAACAACAATACACACCATGGAAACATTTTTGTTTGATTTGTTTCGAGTGAGATTTTCACCTAGAACCCAAAGGGGGGGATATTGGCACTTTTCACGGAAAAGTGTGAAAAATTACATTTTCTAAAAATGAAATAAATGCCTTCAATACACCTCAAACATTCACTCTAAAATAAATATTGTGGCTTTTCGCATTATTTTTGAAATTTGGGCTCTTATAGTAAGAATAACACTTGCGCTGAAGCATCTTTTATGCTCATTTCTTGTTTTTCAGGATTTATTCTGGGTTTAATTTTGTTTATTTGATGAAAATGAACAACAATACACACCATGGAAACATTTTTGTTTTATTTGTATCGAGTGAGATTTTCACCTAGAACCCAAAGGGGGGGGTATTGGCACTTTTCATGAAAAAAAGAGAAAAATTAAATTTTCTAAAAATGAAATAAATGCCTTCTATACACCTCAAACATTCACTCTAAAACAGAAGATTATGGTTTTTCCCAATATTTTTAGAAATTTGGGCTCTTTTAGTAACATGAACACTTGCGCTGAAGCATCTTTTATGCTCATATCTTATCTTTCAGGATTTATTCTGGGTTTATTTTGTTTATTTGATGAAAAAGAACAAGAATTCACACCATGGAAACATTTTTGTTTGATTTGTGTCGAGTGAGATTTTCACCTAGAACCCAAAGGGGGGGGTATTGGCACTTTCCATGCAAAAATGTGAAAAATTATATTTTCTAAAAATGAAATAAATGCCTTCTATACACCTCAAACATTCACTCCAAAAAAGAAGATTGTGGTTTTTCGCAATATTTTTAGAAATTTGGGCTCTTATAGTAAGAAAAACAATGGCGCGGAAGCATCTTTTATGCTCATTTCTTGTTTTTCAGGATTTATTCTGGGTTTAATTTTGTTTATTTGATGAAAATGAACAACAATACACACCATGGAAACATTTTTGTTTGATTTGTGTCGAGTGAGATTTTCACCTAGAACCCAAAGGGGGGGGTATTGGCACTTTTCATGGAAAAATGTGAAAAATTAAATTTTCTAAAAATGTAATAAATGCCTTCTATACACCTGAAACATTCACTCTAAAACTGAAAATTGTTGCTTTTCGCAATATTTTTAGAAATTTGGGCTCTTTTAGTAACATTAACACTTGCGCTGAAGCATCTTTCATGCTCATTTCTTGTCTTTCAGGATTTATTCTGAGTTTTATTTTATTTATTTGATGAAAATGAACAACAATACACACCATGGAAACATTTTTGTTTGATTTGTTTCGACTGAGATTTTCACCCAGAACCCAAAGGGGGGTATTGGCACTTTTCATGCAAAAATGTGAAAAATTAAATTTTCTAAAAATGAAATAAATGCCTTCTATACACCTCAAACATTCACTCCAAAAAAGAAGATTGTGGTTTTTCGCAATATTTTTAGAAATTTGGGCTCTTATAGTAAGAAAAACACTTGCGCTGAAGCATCTTTTATGCTCATTTCTTGTTTTTCAGGATTTATTCTGGGTTTAATTTTGTTTATTTGATGAAAATGAACAACAATACACACCATGGAAACATTTTTGTTTGATTCGTGTCGAGTGAGATTTTCACCTAGAACCCAAAGGGGGGGGTATTGGCACTTTTCATGGAAAAATGTGAAAAATTAAATTTTCTAAAAATGAAATAAATGCCTTCTATACACCTCAAACATTCACTCTAAAACAGAAGATTATGGTTTTTCCCAATATTTTTAGAAATTTGGGCTCTTTTAGTAACATTAACACTTGCGCTGAAGCATCTTTTATGCTCATTTCTTGTCTTTCAGGATTTATTCTGAGTTTTATTTTATTTATTTGATGAAAATGAACAACAATACACACCATGGAAACATTTTTGTTTGATTTGTGTCGACTGAGATTTTCACCCAGAACCCAAAGGGGGGTATTGGCACTTTTCATGGAAAAATGTGAAAAATTAAATTTTCTAAAAATGTAATAAATGCCTTCTATACACCTGAAACATTCACTCTAAAACTGAAAATTGTTGCTTTTCGCAATATTTTTAGAAATTTGGGCTCTTTTAGTAACATGAACACTTGCGCTGAAGCATCTTTTATGCTCATATCTTATCTTTCAGGATTTATTCTGGGTTTATTTTGTTTATTTGATGAAAATGAACAAGAATCCACACCATGGAAACATTTTTGTTTGATTTGTGTCGAGTGAGATTTTCACCTAGAACCCAAAGGGGGGGGTATTGGCACTTTCCATGCAAAAATGTGAAAAATTAAATTTTCTAAAAATGAAATAAATGCCTTCTATACACCTCAAACATTCACTCCAAAAAAGAAGATTGTGGTTTTTCGCAATATTTTTAGAAATTTGGGCTCTTATAGTAAGAAAAACACTTGCGCTGAAGCATCTTTTATGCTCATTTCTTGTTTTTCAGGATTTATTCTGGGTTTAATTTTGTTTATTTGATGAAAATGAACAACAATACACACCATGGAAACATTTTTGTTTGATTTGTGTCGAGTGAGATTTTCACCCAGAACCCAAAGGGGGGTATTGGCACTTTTCATGGAAAAATGTGAAAAATTAAATTTTCTAAAAATGTAATAAATGCCTTCTATACACCTGAAACATTCACTCTAAAACTGAAAATTGTTGCTTTTCGCAATATTTTTAGAAATTTGGGCTCTTTAAGTAACATGAACACTTGCGCTGAAGCATCTTTTATGCTCATATCTTATCTTTCAGGATTTATTTGGGTTTATTTTGTTTATTTGATGAAAATGAACAAGAATCCACACCATGGAAACATTTTTGTTTGATTTGTGTCGAGTGAGATTTTCACCTAGAACCCAAAGGGGGGGGTATTGGCACTTTTCACGGAAAAATGTGAAAAATTAAATTTTCGAAAAATGAAATAAATGCCTTCTATACACCTCAAACATTCACTCCAAAAAAGAAGATTGTGGTTTTTCGCAATATTTTTAGAAATTTGGGCTCTTATAGTAAGAAAAACACTTGCGCTGAAGCATCTTTTATGCTCTTTCTTGTCTTTCAGGATTTATTCTGGGTTTAATTTTGTTTATTTGATGAAAATTAACAAAAATACACACCATGGAAACATTTTTGTTTCATTTGTGTCGAGTGAGATTTTCACCTAGAACCCAAAAGGGGGGGTATTGGCACTTTTCATGTAAAAATGTGAAAAATTAAATTTTCTAAAAATGAAATAAATGCCTTCTATACACCTCAAACATTCACTCCAAAAAAGAAGATTGTGGTTTTTCGCAATATTTTTAGAAATTTGGGCTCTTATAGTAAGAATATAACTTGCGCTGAAGCATCTTTTATGCTCATTTCTTGTTTTTCAGGATTTATTCTGGGTTTAATTTTGTTTATTTGATGAAAATGAACAAGAATACACACCATGGAAACATTTTTGTTTGATTTGTGTCGAGTGAGATTTTCACCTAGAACCCAAAGGGGGGGGTATTGGCACTTTTCATGCAAAAATGTGAAAAATTAAATTTTCTAAAAATGAAATAAATGCCTTCTATACACCTCAAACATTCACTCCAAAAAAGAAGATTATCGTTTTTCCCAATATTTTTAGAAATTTGGGCTCTTATAGTAAGAATAACACTTGCGCTGAAGAATCTTTTATGCTCATTTCTTGTTTTCAGGATTTATTCTGGGTTTAATTTTGTTTATTTGATGAAAATGAACAACAATACACACCATGGAAAAATTTTTGTTTGATTTGTGTCGAGTGAGATTTTCACCTAGAACCCAAAGGGTGGGGTATTTGCACTTTTCATGGAAAAATGTGAAAAATTAAATTTTCTAAAAATGAAATAAATGCCTTCTATACACCTCAAACATTCACTCTAAAACAGATGATTGTGGTTTATCGTATATTTTTAGAAATTTGGGCTATTATAGTAAGAATAACACTTGCGCTGAAGCATCTTTTATGCTCATTTCTTGTCTTTCAGGATTTATTCTGGGTTTAATATTGTTTATTTGATGAAAATAAACAACAATACACACCATGGAAACATTTTTGTTTGATTTGTGTCGAGTGAGATTTTCACCTAGAACCCAAAGGGGGGGGTATTGGCACTTTTCACGGAAAAATGTGAAAAATTAAATTATCTAAAAATGAAATAAATGCCTTCTATACACCTCAAACATTCACTCTAAAAATGAAAATTGTTGCTTTTCGCAATATTTTTAGAAATTTGGCTCTTATAGTAACATTAACACTTGCGCTGAAGCATCTTTTATGCTCATTTCTTGTCTTTCAGGATTTATTCTGGGTTTAATTTTGTTTATTTGATGAAAATGAACAACAATACACACCATGGAAACATTTTTGTTTGATTTGTGTCGAGTGAGATTTTCACCTAGAACCCAAAGGGGGGGGGGTATTGGCACTTTTCATGGAAAAATGTGAAAAGTTAAATTTTCTAAAAATGAAATAAATGCCTTCTATACACCTCAAACATTCACTCCAAAAAAGAAGATTATGGTTTTTCGCAATATTTTTAGAAATTTCGGCTCTTATAGTAAGAATAACACTTGCGCTGAAGAATCTTTTATGCTCATTTCTTGTTTTTCAGGATTTATTCTGGGTTTAATTTTGTTTATTTGATGAAAATGAACAACAATACACACCATGGAAACATTTTTGTTTGATTTGTGTCGAGCGAGATTTTCACCTAGAACCCAAAGGGGGGGGTATTGGCACTTTTCATGGAAAAAAGAGAAAAATTAAATTTTCTAAAAATGAAATAAATGCCTTCTATACACCTCAAACATTCACTCTAAAACAGAAGATTATGGTTTTTCGCAATATTTTTAGAAATTTGGGCTCTTTTAGTAACATGAACACTTGCGCTGAAGCATCTTTTATGCTCATATCTTATCTTTGAGGATTTATTTGGGTTTATTTTGTTTATTTGATGAAAATGAACAAGAATCCACACCATGGAAACATTTTTGTTTGATTTGTGTCGAGTGAGATTTTCACCTAGAACCCAAAGGGGGGGGTATTGGCACTTTTCATGCAAAAATGTGAAAAATTAAATTTTCTAAAAATGAAATAAATGCCTTCTATACACCTCAAACATTCACTCCAAAAAAGAAGATTGTGGTTTTTCGCAATATTTTTAGAAATTTGGGCTCTTATAGTAAGAAAAACACTTGCGCTGAAGCATCTTTTATGCTCATTTCTTGTTTTTCAGGATTTATTCTGGGTTTAATTTTGTTTATTTGATGAAAATGAACAACAATACACACCATGGAAACATTTTTGTTTGATTTGTGTCGAGTGAGATTTTCACCTAGAACCCAAAGGGGGGGGTATTGGCACTTTTCACGGAAAAATGTGAAAAATTAAATTTTCTACAAATGAAATAAATGCCTTCTATACACCTCAAACATTCACTCTAAAAATGAAAATTGTTGCTTTTCGCAATATTTTTAGAAATTTGGCTCTTATAGTAACATTAACACTTGCGCTGAAGCATCTTTTATGCTCACATCTTGTCTTTCAGGATTTATTCTGGGTTTAATTTTGTTTATTTGATGAAAATGAACAACAATACACACCATGGAAACATTTTTGTTTGATTTGTGTCGAGTGAGATTTTCACCTAGAACCCAAAGGGGGGGGTATGGGCACTTTTCATGGAAAAATGTGAAAAATTAAATTTTCTAAAAATGAAATAAATGCCTTCTAACCACCTCAAACATTCACTCCAAAAAAGAAGATTGTGGTTTTTCGCAATATTTTTAGAAATTTGGGCTCTTATAGTAAGAATAACACTTGCGCTGAAGCATCTTTTATGCTCATTTCTTGTTTTTCAGGATTTATTCTGGGTTTAATTTTGTTTATTTGATGAAAATGAACAACAATACACACCATGGAAACATTTTTGTTTCATTTGTGTCGAGTGAGATTTTCACCTAGAACCCAAAGGGGGGGGTATTGGCACTTTTCACGGAAAAATGTGAAAAATTAAATTTTCTAAAAATGAAATAAATGCCTTCTATACACCTCAAACATTCACTCCAAAAAAGAAGATTATCGTTTTTCCCAATATTTTTAGAAATTTGGGCTCTTATAGTAAGAATAACACTTGCGCTGAAGCATCTTTTATGCTCATTTCTTGTCTTTCAGGATTTATTCTGGGTTTAATTTTGTTTATTTGATGAAAATGAACAACAATACACACCATGGAAACATTTTTGTTTGATTTGTGTCGAGTGAGATTTTCACCTAGAACCCAAAGGGGGGGGTATTGGCACTTTTCATGGAAAAATGTGAAAAATTAAATTTTCTAAAAATGAAATAAATGCCTTCTATACACCTCAAACATTCACTCTAAAACAGAAGATTGTGGTTTATCGTATATTTTTAGAAATTTGGGCTATTATAGTAAGAATAACACTTGCGCTGAAGCATCTTTTATGCTCATTTCTTGTCTTTCAGGATTTATTCTGGGTTTAATATTGTTTATTTGATGAAAATAAACAACAATACACACCATGGAAACATTTTTGTTTGATTTGTGTCGAGTGAGATTTTCACCTAGAACCCAAAGGGGGGGTAATGGCACTTTTCACGGAAAAATGTGAAAAATTAAATTTTCTAAAAATGAAATAAATGCCTTCTATACACCTCAAACATTCACTCTAAAAATGAAAATTGTTGCTTTTCGCAATATTTTTAGAAATTTGGCTCTTATAGTAACATTAACACTTGCGCTGAAGCATCTTTTATGATCATTTCTTGTCTTTCAGGATTTATTCTGGGTTTAATTTTGTTTATTTGATGAAAATGAACATCAATACACACCATGGAAACATTTTTGTTTGAATTGTGTCGAGTGAGATTTTCACCTAGAACCCAAAGGGGGGGGGGATTGGCACTTTTCACGGAAAAATGTGAAAAATTAAATTTTCTAAAAATGAAATAAATGCCTTCTATACACCTCAAACATTCACTCTAAAATGAAAATTGTTGCTTTTCGCAATATTTTTAGAAATTTGGGCTCTTTTAGTAACATTAACACTTGCGCTGAAGCATCTTTCATGCTCATTTCTTGTCTTTCAGGATTTATTCTAAATTTTATTTTATTTATTTGATGAAAATGAACAACAATACACACCATGGAAACATTTTTGTTTGATTTGTGTCGAGTGAGATTTTCACCTAGAACCCAAAGGTGGGGGTATTGGCACTTTTCACGGAAAAATGTGAAAAATTAAATTTTCTAAAAATGAAATAAATGCCTTCTATACACCTCAAACATTCACTCCAAAAAAGAAGATTATGGTTTTTCGCAATATTTTTAGAAATTTGGGCTCTTATAGTAAGAATAACACTTGCGCTGAAGCATCTTTTATGCTCATTTCTTGTTTTTCAGGATTTATTCTGGGTTTTATTTTATTTATTTGATGAAAATGAACAACAATACACACCATGGAAACATTTTTGTTTGATTTGTGTCGACTGAGATTTTCACCCAGAACCAAAAGGGGGGTTTTGGCACTTTTCATGGAAAAATGTGAAAAATTAAATTTTCTAAAAATGTCATAAATGCCTTCTATACACCTGAAACATTCACTATAAAACTGAAAATTGTTGCTTTTCGCAATATTTTTAGAAATTTGGGCTCTTTTAGAAACATGAACACTTGCGCTGAAGCATCTTTTATGCTCATATTTTATCTTTCAGGATTTATTCTGGGTTTATTTTGTTTATTTGATGAAAATGAACAAGAATACACACAATGGAAACATTTTTGTTTGATTTGTTTCGAGTGAGATTTTCACCTAGAACCCAAAGGGGGGGGTATTGGCACTTTTCATGGAAAAATGTGAAAAATTAAATTTTCTAAAAATGAAATAAATGCCATCTATACACCTCAAACATTCACTCTAAAAATGAAAATTGTTGCTTTTCGCAATATTTTTAGAAATTTGGCTCTTATAGTAACATTAACACTTTCGCTGAAGCATCTTTTATGCTCATTTCTTGTCTTTCAGGATTTATTCTGGGTTTAATTTTGTTTATTTGATGAAAATGAACAACAATACACACCATGGAAACATTTTTGTTTGATTTGTGTCGAGTGAGATTTTCACCTAGAACCCAAAGGGGGGGGTATTGGCACTTTTCACGGAAAAATGTGAAAAATTAAATTTTCTAAAAATAAAATAAATGCCTTCTATACACGTCAAACATTCACTCTAAAAATGAAAATTGTTGCTTTTCGCAATATTTTTAGAAATTTGGCTCTGATAGTAACATTAACACTTGCGCTAAAGCATCTTTTATGCTCATTTCTTGTCTTTCAGGATTTATTCTGGGTTTAATTTTGTTTATATGATGAAAATGAACAACAATACACACCATGGAAACATTTTTGTTTGATTTGTGTCGAGTGAGATTTTCACCTAGAACCCAAAGGGGGGGGTATTGGCACTTTTCACGGAAAAATGTGAAAAATTAAATTTTCTAAAAATGAAATAAATGCCACCTCAAACATTCACTCTAAAAATGAAAATTGTTGCTTTTCGCAATATTTTTAGAAATTTGGCTCTTATAGTAACATTTACACTTGCGCTGAAGCATCTTTTATGCTCATTTCTTGTTTTTCAGGATTTATTCTGGGTTTAATTTTGTTTATTTGATGAAAACGAACAACAATACACATCATGGAAACATTTTTGTTTGATTTGTGTCGAGTGAGATTTTCACCTAGAACCCAAAGGGGGGGTATTGGCACTTTTCATGGAAAAATGTGAAAAATTAAATTTTCTAAAAATGAAATAAATGCCTTCTATACACTTCAAACATTCACTCCAAAAAAGAAGATTGTGGTTTATCGCAATATTTTTAGAAATTTGGGCTCTTATAGTAAGAATAACACTTGCGCTGAAGCATCTTTTATGCTCATTTCTTGTCTTTCAGGATTTATTCTGGGTTTAATTTTGTTTTATTTGATGAAAATGAACAACAATACACACCATGGAAACATTTTTGTTTGATTTGTGTCGAGTGAGATTTTCACCTAGAACCCAAAGGGGGGGGTATTGGCACTTTTCATGGAAAAATGTGAAAAATTAAATTTTCTAAAAATGAAATAAATGCCTTCTATACAACTCAAACATTCACTCCAAAAAAGAAGATTATGGTTTTTCGCAATATTTTTAGAAATTTGGGCTCTTATAGTAAGAATAACACTTGCGCTGAAGCATCTTTTATGCTCATTTCTTGTTTTTCAGGATTTATTCTGGGTTTAATTTTGTTTATTTGATGAAAATGAACAACATTACACACCATGGAAAAATTTTTGTTTGATTTGTGTCGAGTGAGATTTTCACCTAGAACCCAAAGGGGGGGGTATTGGCACTTTTCATGGAAAAATGTGAAAAATTAAATTTTCTAAAAATGAAATAAATGCCTTCTATACACCTCAAACATTCACTCTAAAACAGAAGATTGTGGTTTATCGTACATTTTTAGAAATTTGGGCTATTATAGTAAGAATAACACTGGCGCTGAAGCATCTTTTATGCTCATTTCTTGTCTTTCAGGATTTATTCTGGGTTTAATATTGTTTATTTGATGATAATAAACAACAATACACACCATGGAAACATTTTTGTTTGATTTGTGTCGAGTGAGATTTTCACCTAGAACCCAAAGGGGGGGGTATTGGCACTTTTCACGGAAAAATGTGAAAAATTAAATTTTCTAAAAATGAAATAAATGCCTTCTATACACCTCAAACATTCACTCTAAAAATGAAAATTGTTGCTTTTCGCAATATTTTTAGAAATTTGGCTCTTATAGTAACATTAACACTTGCGCTGAAGCATCTTTTATGCTCATTTCTTGTCTTTCAGGATTTATTCTGGTTTTAATTTTGTTTATTTGATGAAAATGAACAACAATACACACCATGGAAACATTTTTGTTTGATTTGTGTCGAGTGAGATTTTCACCTAGAACCCAAAGGGGGGGGTATTGGCACTTTTCACGGAAAAATGTGAAAAATTAAATTTTCTAAAAATAAAATAAATGCCTTCTATACACGTCAAACATTCACTCTAAAAATGAAAATTGTTGCTTTTCGCAATATTTTTAGAAATTTGGCTCTGATAGTAACATTAACACTTGCGCTAAAGCATCTTTTATGCTCATTTCTTGTCTTTCAGGATTTATTCTGGGTTTAATTTTGTTTATATGATGAAAATGAACAACAATACACACCATGGAAACATTTTTGTTTGATTTGTGTCGAGTGAGATTTTCACCTAGAACCCAAAGGGGGGGGGTATTGGCACTTTTCACGGAAAAATGTGAAAAATTAAATTTTCTAAAAATGAAATAAATGCCACCTCAAACATTCACTCTAAAAATGAAAATTGTTGCTTTTCGCAATATTTTTAGAAATTTGGCTCTTATAGTAACATTTACACTTGCGCTGAAGCATCTTTTATGCTCATTTCTTGTTTTTCAGGATTTATTCTGGGTTTAATTTTGTTTATTTGATGAAAACGAACAACAATACACATCATGGAAACATTTTTGTTTGATTTGTGTCGAGTGAGATTTTCACCTAGAACCCAAAGGGGGGGTATTGGCACTTTTCATGGAAAAATGTGAAAAATTAAATTTTCTAAAAATGAAATAAATGCCTTCTATACACTTCAAACATTCACTCCAAAAAAGAAGATTGTGGTTTATCGCAATATTTTTAGAAATTTGGGCTCTTATAGTAAGAATAACACTTGCGCTGAAGCATCTTTTATGCTCATTTCTTGTCTTTCAGGATTTATTCTGGGTTTAATTTTGTTTTATTTGATGAAAATGAACAACAATACACACCATGGAAACATTTTTGTTTGATTTGTGTCGAGTGAGATTTTCACCTAGAACCCAAAGGGGGGGGTATTGGCACTTTTCATGGAAAAATGTGAAAAATTAAATTTTCTAAAAATGAAATAAATGCCTTCTATACAACTCAAACATTCACTCCAAAAAAGAAGATTATGGTTTTTCGCAATATTTTTAGAAATTTGGGCTCTTATAGTAAGAATAACACTTGCGCTGAAGCATCTTTTATGCTCATTTCTTGTTTTTCAGGATTTATTCTGGGTTTAATTTTGTTTATTTGATGAAAATGAACAACATTACACACCATGGAAAAATTTTTGTTTGATTTGTGTCGAGTGAGATTTTCACCTAGAACCCAAAGGGGGGGGGTATTGGCACTTTTCATGGAAAAATGTGAAAAATTAAATTTTCTAAAAATGAAATAAATGCCTTCTATACACCTCAAACATTCACTCTAAAACAGAAGATTGTGGTTTATCGTACATTTTTAGAAATTTGGGCTATTATAGTAAGAATAACACTGGCGCTGAAGCATCTTTTATGCTCATTTCTTGTCTTTCAGGATTTATTCTGGGTTTAATATTGTTTATTTGATGATAATAAACAACAATACACACCATGGAAACATTTTTGTTTGATTTGTGTCGAGTGAGATTTTCACCTAGAACCCAAAGGGGGGGGTATTGGCACTTTTCACGGAAAAATGTGAAAAATTAAATTTTCTAAAAATGAAATAAATGCCTTCTATACACCTCAAACATTCACTCTAAAAATGAAAATTGTTGCTTTTCGCAATATTTTTAGAAATTTGGCTCTTATAGTAACATTAACACTTGCGCTGAAGCATCTTTTATGCTCATTTCTTGTCTTTCAGGATTTATTCTGGTTTTAATTTTGTTTATTTGATGAAAATGAACAACAATACACACCATGGAAACATTTTTGTTTGATTTGTGTCGAGTGAGATTTTCACCAAGAACCCAAAGGGGGGGGTATTGGCATTTTTCATGGAAAAATGTGAAAAGTTAAATTTTCTAAAAATGAAATAAATGCCTTCTATACACCTCAAACATTCACTCCAAAAAAGAAGATTATGGTTTTTCGCAATATTTTTAGAAATTTCGGCTCTTATAGTAAGAATAACACTTGCGCTGAAGAATCTTTTATGCACATTTCTTGTTTTTCAGGATTTATTCTGGGTTTAATTTTGTTTATTTGATGAAAATGAACAACAATACACACCATGGAAACATTTTTGTTTGATTTGTGTCGAGTGAGATTTTCACCTAGAACCCAAAGGGGGGGGTATTGGCACTTTTCATGGAAAAAAGAGAAAAATTAAATTTTCTAAAAATGAAATAAATGCCTTCTATACACCTCAAACATTCACTCTAAAACAGAAGATTATGGTTTTTCGCAATATTTTTAGAAATTTGGGCTCTTTTAATAACATGAACACTTGCGCTGAAGCATCTTTTATGCTCATATCTTATCTTTCAGGATTTATTCTGAGTTTTATTTTGTTTATTTGATGAAAATTAACAACAATACACACCATGGAAACATTTTTGTTTGAAATGTGTCGAGTGAGATTTTCACCTAGAACCAAAAGGGGGGGTATTGGCACTTTTCATGGAAAAATGTGAAAAATTAAATTTTCTAAAAATGAAATAAATGCCTTCTATACACCTCAAACATTCACTCCAAAAAAGAAGATTGTGGTTTTTCGCAATATTTTTAGAAATTTGGGCTCTTAAAGTAAGAAAAACACTTGCGCTGAAGCATCTTTTATGCTCATTTCTTGTTTTTCAGGATTTATTCTGGGTTTAATTTTGTTTTTTTGATGAAAATGAACAACAATACACACCATGAAAACATTTTTGTTTGATTTGTGTCGAGTGAGATTTTCACCTAGAACCCAAAGGGGGGGGTATTGGCACTTTTCACGGAAAAATGTGAAAAATTAAATTTTCTAAAAATAAAATAAATGCCTTCTATACACGTCAAACATTCACTCTAAAAATGAAAATTGTTGCTTTTCGCAATATTTTTAGAAATTTGGCTCTTATAGTAACATTAACACTTGCGCTAAAGCATCTTTTATGCTCATTTCTTGTCTTTCAGGATTTATTCTGGGTTTAATTTTGTATATATGATGAAAATGAACAACAATACACACCATGGAAACATTTTTGTTTGATTTGTGTCGAGTGAGATTTTCACCTAGAACCCAAAGGGGGGGGGTATTGGAACTTTTCACGGAAAAATGTGAAAAATTAAATTTTCTAAAAATGAAATAAATGCCACCTCATACATTCACTCTAAAAATGAAAATTGTTGCTTTTCGCAATATTTTTAGAAATTTGGCTCTTATAGTAACATTAACACTTGCGCTGAAGCATCTTTTATGCTCATTTCTTGCCTTTAAGGATTTATTCTGGGTTTAATTTTGTTTATATGATGAAAATGAACAACAATACACACCATGGAAACATTTTTGTTTGATTTGTGTCGAGTGAGATTTTCACCTAGAACCCAAAGGGGGGGGTATTGGCACTTTTCACGGAAAAATGTGAAAAATTAAATTTTCTAGAAATAAAATAAATGCCTTCTATACACGTCAAACATTCACTCTAAAAATGAAAATTGTTGCTTTTCGCAATATTTTTAGAAATTTGGCTCTTATAGTAACATTAACACTTGCGCTAAAGCATCTTTTATGCTCATTTCTTGTCTTTAAGGATTTATTCTGGGTTTAATTTTGTTTATATGATGAAAATGAACAACAATACACACCATGGAAACATTTTTGTTTGATTTGTGTCGAGTGAGATTTTCACCTAGAACCCAAAGGGGGGGGTATTGGCACTTTTCACGGAAAAATGTGAAAAATTAAATTTTCTAAAAATGAAATAAATGCCACCTCAAACATTCATTCTAAAAATGAAAATTGTTGCTTTTCGCAATATTTTTAGAAATTTGGCTCTTATAGTAACATTAACACTTGCGCTAAAGCATCTTTTATGCTCATTTCTTGTCTTTCAGGATTTATTCTGGGTTTAATTTTGTATATATGATGAAAATGAACAACAATACACACCATGGAAACATTTTTGTTTGATTTGTGTCGAGTGAGATTTTCACCTAGAACCCAAAGGGGGGGGTATTGGAACTTTTCACGGAAAAATGTGAAAAATTAAATTTTCTAAAAATGAAATAAATGCCACCTCATACATTCACTCTAAAAATGAAAATTGTTGCTTTTCGCAATATTTTTAGAAATTTGGCTCTTATAGTAACATTAACACTTGCGCTGAAGCATCTTTTATGCTCATTTCTTGTCTTTAAGGATTTATTCTGGGTTTAATTTTGTTTATATGATGAAAATGAACAACAATACACACCATGGAAACATTTTTGTTTGATTTGTGTCGAGTGAGATTTTCACCTAGAACCCAAAGGGGGGGGTATTGGCACTTTTCACGGAAAAATGTGAAAAATTAAATTTTCTAAAAATAAAATAAATGCCTTCTATACACGTCAAACATTCACTCTAAAAATGAAAATTGTTGCTTTTCGCAATATTTTTAGAAATTTGGCTCTTATAGTAACATTAACACTTGCGCTAAAGCATCTTTTATGCTCATTTCTTGTCTTTAAGGATTTATTCTGGGTTTAATTTTGTTTATATGATGAAAATGAACAACAATACACACCATGGAAACATTTTTGTTTGATTTGTGTCGAGTGAGATTTTCACCTAGAACCCAAAGGGGGGGGTATTGGCACTTTTCACGGAAAAATGTGAAAAATTAAATTTTCTAAAAATGAAATAAATGCCACCTCAAACATTCACTCTAAAAATGAAAATTGTTGCTTTTCGCAATATTTTTAGAAATTTGGCTCTTATAGTAACATTAACACTTGCGCTAAAGCATCTTTTATGCTCATTTCTTGTCTTTCAGGATTTATTCTGGGTTTAATTTTGTTTATATGATGAAAATGAACAACAATACACACCATGGAAACATTTTTGTTTGATTTGTGTCGAGTGAGATTTTCACCTAGAACCCAAATGGGGGGGTATTGGCACTTTTCACGGAAAATGTGAAAAATTAAATTTTCTAAAAATGAAATAAATGCCACCTCAAACATTCACTCTAAAAATGAAAATTGTTGCTTTTCGCAATATTTTTAGAAATTTGGCTCTTATTGTAACATTAACACTTGCGCTGAAGCATCTTTTATGCTCATTTCTTGTTTTTCAGGATTTATTCTGGGTTTAATTTTGTTTATTTGATGAAAATGAACAACAATACACATCATGGAAACATTTTTGTTTGATTTGTGTCGAGTGAGATTTTCACCTAGAACCCAAAGGGGGGGTATTGGCACTTTTCATGGAAAAATGTGAAAAATTAAATTTTCTAAAAATGAAATAAATGCCTTCTATACACCTCAAACATTCACTCCAAAAAAGAAGATTGTGGTTTTTCGCAATATTTTTAGAAATTTGGGCTCTTAAAGTAAGAAAAACACTTGCGCTGAAGCATCTTTTATGCTCATTTCTTGTTTTTCAGGATTTATTCTGGGTTTAATTTTGTTTTTTTGATGAAAATGAACAACAATACACACCATGGAAACATTTTTGTTTGATTTGTGTCGAGTGAGATTTTCACCTAGAACCCAAAGGGGGGGGTATTGGCACTTTTCACGGAAAAATGTGAAAAATTAAATTTTCTAAAAATAAAATAAATGCCTTCTATACACGTCAAACATTCACTCTAAAAATGAAAATTGTTGCTTTTCGCAATATTTTTAGAAATTTGGCTCTTATAGTAACATTAACACTTGCGCTAAAGCATCTTTTATGCTCATTTCTTGTCTTTCAGGATTTATTCTGGGTTTAATTTTGTATATATGATGAAAATGAACAACAATACACACCATGGAAACATTTTTGTTTGATTTGTGTCGAGTGAGATTTTCACCTAGAACCCAAAGGGGGGGGTATTGGAACTTTTCACGGAAAAATGTGAAAAATTAAATTTTCTAAAAATGAAATAAATGCCACCTCATACATTCACTCTAAAAATGAAAATTGTTGCTTTTCGCAATATTTTTAGAAATTTGGCTCTTATAGTAACATTAACACTTGCGCTGAAGCATCTTTTATGCTCATTTCTTGTCTTTCAGGATTTATTCTGGGTTTAATTTTGTTTATTTGATGAAAATGAACAACAATACACATCATGGAAACATTTTTGTTTGATTTGTGTCGAGTGAGATTTTCACCTAGAACCCAAAGGGGGGGGTATTGGCACTTTTCATGGAAAAATGTGAAAAATTAAATTTTCTAAAAATGAAATAAATGCCTTCTATACACCTCAAACATTCACTCCAAAAAAGAAGATTGTGGTTTTTCGCAATATTTTTAGAAATTTGGGCTCTTAAAGTAAGAAAAACACTTGCGCTGAAGCATCTTTTATGCTCATTTCTTGTTTTTCAGGATTTATTCTGGGTTTAATTTTGTTTTTTTGATGAAAATGAACAACAATACACACCATGGAAACATTTTTGTTTGATTTGTGTCGAGTGAGATTTTCACCTAGAACCCAAAGGGGGGGGTATTGGCACTTTTCACGGAAAAATGTGAAAAATTAAATTTTCTAAAAATAAAATAAATGCTTTCTATACACGTCAAACATTCACTCTAAAAATGAAAATTGTTGCTTTTTGCAATATTTTTAGAAATTTGGCTCTTATAGTAACATTAATACTTGCGCTAAAGCATCTTTTATGCTCATTTCTTGTCTTTCAGGATTTATTCTGGGTTTAATTTTGTATATATGATGAAAATGAACAACAATACACACCATGGAAACATTTTTGTTTGATTTGTGTCGAGTGAGATTTTCACCTAGAACCCAAAGGGGGGGGTATTGGAACTTTTCACGGAAAAATGTGAAAAATTAAATTTTCTAAAAATGAAATAAATGCCACCTCATACATTTACTCTAAAAATGAAAATTGTTGCTTTTCGCAATATTTTTAGAAATTTGGCTCTTATAGTAACATTAACACTTGCGCTGAAGCATCTTTCATGCTCATTTCTTGTCTTTCAGGATTTATTCTGGGTTTAATTTTGTTTATTTGATGAAAATGAACAACAATACACATCATGGAAACATTTTTGTTTGATTTGTGTCGAGTGAGATTTTCACCTAGAACCCAAAGGGGGGGGTATTGGCACTTTTCACGGAAAAATGTGAAAAATTAAATTTTCTAAAAATGAAATAAATGCCACCTCAAACATTCACTCTAAAAATGAAAATTGTTGCTTTTCGCAATATTTTTAGAAATTTGGCTCTTATAGTAACATTAACACTTGCGCTAAAGCATCTTTTATGCTCATTTCTTGTCTTTCAGGATTTATTCTGGGTTTAATTTTGTTTATATGATGAAAATGAACAACAATACACACCATGGAAACATTTTTGTTTGATTTGTGTCGAGTGAGATTTTCACCTAGAACCCAAATGGGGGGGTATTGGCACTTTTCACGGAAAATGTGAAAAATTAAATTTTCTAAAAATGAAATAAATGCCACCTCAAACATTCACTCTAAAAATGAAAATTGTTGCTTTTCGCAATATTTTTAGAAATTTGGCTCTTATAGTAACATTAACACTTGCGCTGAAGCATCTTTTATGCTCATTTCTTGTCTTTCAGGATTTATTCTGGTTTTAATTTTGTTTATTTGATGAAAATGAACAACAATACACACCATGGAAACATTTTTGTTTGATTTGTGTCGAGTGAGATTTTCACCAAGAACCCAAAGGGGGGGGTATTGGCATTTTTCATGGAAAAATGTGAAAAGTTAAATTTTCTAAAAATGAAATAAATGCATTCTATACACCTCAAACATTCACTCCAAAAAAGAAGATTATGGTTTTTCGCAATATTTTTAGAAATTTCGGCTCTTATAGTAAGAATAACACTTGCGCTGAAGAATCTTTTATGCACATTTCTTGTTTTTCAGGATTTATTCTGGGTTTAATTTTGTTTATTTGATGAAAATGAACAACAATACACACCATGGAAACATTTTTGTTTGATTTGTGTCGAGTGAGATTTTCACCTAGAACCCAAAGGGGGGGGGGTATTGGCACTTTTCATGGAAAAAAGAGAAAAATTAAATTTTCTAAAAATGAAATAAATGCCTTCTATACACCTCAAACATTCACTCTAAAACAGAAGATTATGGTTTTTCGCAATATTTTTAGAAATTTGGGCTCTTTTAATAACATGAACACTTGCGCTGAAGCATCTTTTATGCTCATATCTTATCTTTCAGGATTTATTCTGAGTTTTATTTTGTTTATTTGATGAAAATTAACAACAATACACACCATGGAAACATTTTTGTTTGAAATGTGTCGAGTGAGATTTTCACCTAGAACCAAAAGGGGGGGTATTGGCACTTTTCATGGAAAAATGTGAAAAATTAAATTTTCTAAAAATGAAATAAATGCCTTCTATACACCTCAAACATTCACTCCAAAAAAGAAGATTGTGGTTTTTCGCAATATTTTTAGAAATTTGGGCTCTTAAAGTAAGAAAAACACTTGCGCTGAAGCATCTTTTATGCTCATTTCTTGTTTTTCAGGATTTATTCTGGGTTTAATTTTGTTTTTTTGATGAAAATGAACAACAATACACACCATGAAAACATTTTTGTTTGATTTGTGTCGAGTGAGATTTTCACCTAGAACCCAAAGGGGGGGGTATTGGCACTTTTCACGGAAAAATGTGAAAAATTAAATTTTCTAAAAATAAAATAAATGCCTTCTATACACGTCAAACATTCACTCTAAAAATGAAAATTGTTGCTTTTCGCAATATTTTTAGAAATTTGGCTCTTATAGTAACATTAACACTTGCGCTAAAGCATCTTTTATGCTCATTTCTTGTCTTTCAGGATTTATTCTGGGTTTAATTTTGTATATATGATGAAAATGAACAACAATACACACCATGGAAACATTTTTGTTTGATTTGTGTCGAGTGAGATTTTCACCTAGAACCCAAAGGGGGGGGTATTGGAACTTTTCACGGAAAAATGTGAAAAATTAAATTTTCTAAAAATGAAATAAATGCCACCTCATACATTCACTCTAAAAATGAAAATTGTTGCTTTTCGCAATATTTTTAGAAATTTGGCTCTTATAGTAACATTAACACTTGCGCTGAAGCATCTTTTATGCTCATTTCTTGCCTTTAAGGATTTATTCTGGGTTTAATTTTGTTTATATGATGAAAATGAACAACAATACACACCATGGAAACATTTTTGTTTGATTTGTGTCGAGTGAGATTTTCACCTAGAACCCAAAGGGGGGGGTATTGGCACTTTTCACGGAAAAATGTGAAAAATTAAATTTTCTAGAAATAAAATAAATGCCTTCTATACACGTCAAACATTCACTCTAAAAATGAAAATTGTTGCTTTTCGCAATATTTTTAGAAATTTGGCTCTTATAGTAACATTAACACTTGCGCTAAAGCATCTTTTATGCTCATTTCTTGTCTTTAAGGATTTATTCTGGGTTTAATTTTGTTTATATGATGAAAATGAACAACAATACACACCATGGAAACATTTTTGTTTGATTTGTGTCGAGTGAGATTTTCACCTAGAACCCAAAGGGGGGGGTATTGGCACTTTTCACGGAAAAATGTGAAAAATTAAATTTTCTAAAAATGAAATAAATGCCACCTCAAACATTCATTCTAAAAATGAAAATTGTTGCTTTTCGCAATATTTTTAGAAATTTGGCTCTTATAGTAACATTAACACTTGCGCTAAAGCATCTTTTATGCTCATTTCTTGTCTTTCAGGATTTATTCTGGGTTTAATTTTGTATATATGATGAAAATGAACAACAATACACACCATGGAAACATTTTTGTTTGATTTGTGTCGAGTGAGATTTTCACCTAGAACCCAAAGGGGGGGGTATTGGAACTTTTCACGGAAAAATGTGAAAAATTAAATTTTCTAAAAATGAAATAAATGCCACCTCATACATTCACTCTAAAAATGAAAATTGTTGCTTTTCGCAATATTTTTAGAAATTTGGCTCTTATAGTAACATTAACACTTGCGCTGAAGCATCTTTTATGCTCATTTCTTGTCTTTAAGGATTTATTCTGGGTTTAATTTTGTTTATATGATGAAAATGAACAACAATACACACCATGGAAACATTTTTGTTTGATTTGTGTCGAGTGAGATTTTCACCTAGAACCCAAAGGGGGGGGTATTGGCACTTTTCACGGAAAAATGTGAAAAATTAAATTTTCTAAAAATAAAATAAATGCCTTCTATACACGTCAAACATTCACTCTAAAAATGAAAATTGTTGCTTTTCGCAATATTTTTAGAAATTTGGCTCTTATAGTAACATTAACACTTGCGCTAAAGCATCTTTTATGCTCATTTCTTGTCTTTAAGGATTTATTCTGGGTTTAATTTTGTTTATATGATGAAAATGAACAACAATACACACCATGGAAACATTTTTGTTTGATTTGTGTCGAGTGAGATTTTCACCTAGAACCCAAAGGGGGGGGTATTGGCACTTTTCACGGAAAAATGTGAAAAATTAAATTTTCTAAAAATGAAATAAATGCCACCTCAAACATTCACTCTAAAAATGAAAATTGTTGCTTTTCGCAATATTTTTAGAAATTTGGCTCTTATAGTAACATTAACACTTGCGCTAAAGCATCTTTTATGCTCATTTCTTGTCTTTCAGGATTTATTCTGGGTTTAATTTTGTTTATATGATGAAAATGAACAACAATACACACCATGGAAACATTTTTGTTTGATTTGTGTCGAGTGAGATTTTCACCTAGAACCCAAATGGGGGGGTATTGGCACTTTTCACGGAAAATGTGAAAAATTAAATTTTCTAAAAATGAAATAAATGCCACCTCAAACATTCACTCTAAAAATGAAAATTGTTGCTTTTCGCAATATTTTTAGAAATTTGGCTCTTATTGTAACATTAACACTTGCGCTGAAGCATCTTTTATGCTCATTTCTTGTTTTTCAGGATTTATTCTGGGTTTAATTTTGTTTATTTGATGAAAATGAACAACAATACACATCATGGAAACATTTTTGTTTGATTTGTGTCGAGTGAGATTTTCACCTAGAACCCAAAGGGGGGGTATTGGCACTTTTCATGGAAAAATGTGAAAAATTAAATTTTCTAAAAATGAAATAAATGCCTTCTATACACCTCAAACATTCACTCCAAAAAAGAAGATTGTGGTTTTTCGCAATATTTTTAGAAATTTGGGCTCTTAAAGTAAGAAAAACACTTGCGCTGAAGCATCTTTTATGCTCATTTCTTGTTTTTCAGGATTTATTCTGGGTTTAATTTTGTTTTTTTGATGAAAATGAACAACAATACACACCATGGAAACATTTTTGTTTGATTTGTGTCGAGTGAGATTTTCACCTAGAACCCAAAGGGGGGGGTATTGGCACTTTTCACGGAAAAATGTGAAAAATTAAATTTTCTAAAAATAAAATAAATGCCTTCTATACACGTCAAACATTCACTCTAAAAATGAAAATTGTTGCTTTTCGCAATATTTTTAGAAATTTGGCTCTTATAGTAACATTAATACTTGCGCTAAAGCATCTTTTATGCTCATTTCTTGTCTTTCAGGATTTATTCTGGGTTTAATTTTGTATATATGATGAAAATGAACAACAATACACACCATGGAAACATTTTTGTTTGATTTGTGTCGAGTGAGATTTTCACCTAGAACCCAAAGGGGGGGGTATTGGAACTTTTCACGGAAAAATGTGAAAAATTAAATTTTCTAAAAATGAAATAAATGCCACCTCATACATTCACTCTAAAAATGAAAATTGTTGCTTTTCGCAATATTTTTAGAAATTTGGCTCTTATAGTAACATTAACACTTGCGCTGAAGCATCTTTTATGCTCATTTCTTGTCTTTCAGGATTTATTCTGGGTTTAATTTTGTTTATTTGATGAAAATGAACAACAATACACATCATGGAAACATTTTTGTTTGATTTGTGTCGAGTGAGATTTTCACCTAGAACCCAAAGGGGGGGGTATTGGCACTTTTCATGGAAAAATGTGAAAAATTAAATTTTCTAAAAATGAAATAAATGCCTTCTATACACCTCAAACATTCACTCCAAAAAAGAAGATTGTGGTTTTTCGCAATATTTTTAGAAATTTGGGCTCTTAAAGTAAGAAAAACACTTGCGCTGAAGCATCTTTTATGCTCATTTCTTGTTTTTCAGGATTTATTCTGGGTTTAATTTTGTTTTTTTGATGAAAATGAACAACAATACACATCATGGAAACATTTTTGTTTGATTTGTGTCGAGTGAGATTTTCACCTAGAACCCAAAGGGGGGGGTATTGGCACTTTTCACGGAAAAATGTGAAAAATTAAATTTTCTAAAAATGAAATAAATGCCACCTCAAACATTCATTCTAAAAATGAAAATTGTTGCTTTTCGCAATATTTTTAGAAATTTGGCTCTTATAGTAACATTAACACTTGCGCTAAAGCATCTTTTATGCTCATTTCTTGTCTTTCAGGATTTATTCTGGGTTTAATTTTGTATATATGATGAAAATGAACAACAATACACACCATGGAAACATTTTTGTTTGATTTGTGTCGAGTGAGATTTTCACCTAGAACCCAAAGGGGGGGGTATTGGAACTTTTCACGGAAAAATGTGAAAAATTAAATTTTCTAAAAATGAAATAAATGCCACCTCATACATTCACTCTAAAAATGAAAATTGTTGCTTTTCGCAATATTTTTAGAAATTTGGCTCTTATAGTAACATTAACACTTGCGCTGAAGCATCTTTTATGCTCATTTCTTGTCTTTAAGGATTTATTCTGGGTTTAATTTTGTTTATATGATGAAAATGAACAACAATACACACCATGGAAACATTTTTGTTTGATTTGTGTCGAGTGAGATTTTCACCTAGAACCCAAAGGGGGGGGTATTGGCACTTTTCACGGAAAAATGTGAAAAATTAAATTTTCTAAAAATAAAATAAATGCCTTCTATACACGTCAAACATTCACTCTAAAAATGAAAATTGTTGCTTTTCGCAATATTTTTAGAAATTTGGCTCTTATAGTAACATTAACACTTGCGCTAAAGCATCTTTTATGCTCATTTCTTGTCTTTAAGGATTTATTCTGGGTTTAATTTTGTTTATATGATGAAAATGAACAACAATACACACCATGGAAACATTTTTGTTTGATTTGTGTCGAGTGAGATTTTCACCTAGAACCCAAAGGGGGGGGTATTGGCACTTTTCACGGAAAAATGTGAAAAATTAAATTTTCTAAAAATGAAATAAATGCCACCTCAAACATTCACTCTAAAAATGAAAATTGTTGCTTTTCGCAATATTTTTAGAAATTTGGCTCTTATAGTAACATTAACACTTGCGCTAAAGCATCTTTTATGCTCATTTCTTGTCTTTCAGGATTTATTCTGGGTTTAATTTTGTTTATATGATGAAAATGAACAACAATACACACCATGGAAACATTTTTGTTTGATTTGTGTCGAGTGAGATTTTCACCTAGAACCCAAATGGGGGGGTATTGGCACTTTTCACGGAAAATGTGAAAAATTAAATTTTCTAAAAATGAAATAAATGCCACCTCAAACATTCACTCTAAAAATGAAAATTGTTGCTTTTCGCAATATTTTTAGAAATTTGGCTCTTATTGTAACATTAACACTTGCGCTGAAGCATCTTTTATGCTCATTTCTTGTTTTTCAGGATTTATTCTGGGTTTAATTTTGTTTATTTGATGAAAATGAACAACAATACACATCATGGAAACATTTTTGTTTGATTTGTGTCGAGTGAGATTTTCACCTAGAACCCAAAGGGGGGGTATTGGCACTTTTCATGGAAAAATGTGAAAAATTAAATTTTCTAAAAATGAAATAAATGCCTTCTATACACCTCAAACATTCACTCCAAAAAAGAAGATTGTGGTTTTTCGCAATATTTTTAGAAATTTGGGCTCTTAAAGTAAGAAAAACACTTGCGCTGAAGCATCTTTTATGCTCATTTCTTGTTTTTCAGGATTTATTCTGGGTTTAATTTTGTTTTTTTGATGAAAATGAACAACAATACACACCATGGAAACATTTTTGTTTGATTTGTGTCGAGTGAGATTTTCACCTAGAACCCAAAGGGGGGGGTATTGGCACTTTTCACGGAAAAATGTGAAAAATTAAATTTTCTAAAAATAAAATAAATGCCTTCTATACACGTCAAACATTCACTCTAAAAATGAAAATTGTTGCTTTTCGCAATATTTTTAGAAATTTGGCTCTTATAGTAACATTAATACTTGCGCTAAAGCATCTTTTATGCTCATTTCTTGTCTTTCAGGATTTATTCTGGGTTTAATTTTGTATATATGATGAAAATGAACAACAATACACACCATGGAAACATTTTTGTTTGATTTGTGTCGAGTGAGATTTTCACCTAGAACCCAAAGGGGGGGGTATTGGAACTTTTCACGGAAAAATGTGAAAAATTAAATTTTCTAAAAATGAAATAAATGCCACCTCATACATTCACTCTAAAAATGAAAATTGTTGCTTTTCGCAATATTTTTAGAAATTTGGCTCTTATAGTAACATTAACACTTGCGCTGAAGCATCTTTTATGCTCATTTCTTGTCTTTCAGGATTTATTCTGGGTTTAATTTTGTTTATTTGATGAAAATGAACAACAATACACATCATGGAAACATTTTTGTTTGATTTGTGTCGAGTGAGATTTTCACCTAGAACCCAAAGGGGGGGGTATTGGCACTTTTCATGGAAAAATGTGAAAAATTAAATTTTCTAAAAATGAAATAAATGCCTTCTATACACCTCAAACATTCACTCCAAAAAAGAAGATTGTGGTTTTTCGCAATATTTTTAGAAATTTGGGCTCTTAAAGTAAGAAAAACACTTGCGCTGAAGCATCTTTTATGCTCATTTCTTGTTTTTCAGGATTTATTCTGGGTTTAATTTTGTTTTTTTGATGAAAATGAACAACAATACACACCATGGAAACATTTTTGTTTGATTTGTGTCGAGTGAGATTTTCACCTAGAACCCAAAGGGGGGGGTATTGGCACTTTTCACGGAAAAATGTGAAAAATTAAATTTTCTAAAAATAAAATAAATGCTTTCTATACACGTCAAACATTCACTCTAAAAATGAAAATTGTTGCTTTTCGCAATATTTTTAGAAATTTGGCTCTTATAGTAACATTAATACTTGCGCTAAAGCATCTTTTATGCTCATTTCTTGTCTTTCAGGATTTATTCTGGGTTTAATTTTGTATATATGATGAAAATGAACAACAATACACACCATGGAAACATTTTTGTTTGATTTGTGTCGAGTGAGATTTTCACCTAGAACCCAAAGGGGGGGGTATTGGAACTTTTCAAGGAAAAATGTGAAAAATTAAATTTTCTAAAAATGAAATAAATGCCACCTCATACATTTACTCTAAAAATGAAAATTGTTGCTTTTCGCAATATTTTTAGAAATTTGGCTCTTATAGTAACATTAACACTTGCGCTGAAGCATCTTTTATGCTCATTTCTTGTCTTTCAGGATTTATTCTGGGTTTAATTTTGTTTATTTGATGAAAATGAACAACAATACACATCATGGAAACATTTTTGTTTGATTTGTGTCGAGTGAGATTTTCACCTAGAACCCAAAGGGGGGGGTATTGGCACTTTTCACGGAAAAATGTGAAAAATTAAATTTTCTAAAAATGAAATAAATGCCACCTCAAACATTCACTCTAAAAATGAAAATTGTTGCTTTTCGCAATATTTTTAGAAATTTGGCTCTTATAGTAACATTAACACTTGCGCTAAAGCATCTTTTATGCTCATTTCTTGTCTTTCAGGATTTATTCTGGGTTTAATTTTGTTTATATGATGAAAATGAACAACAATAAACACCATGGAAACATTTTTGTTTGATTTGTGTCGAGTGAGATTTTCACCTAGAACCCAAATGGGGGGGTATTGGCACTTTTCACGGAAAATGTGAAAAATTAAATTTTCTAAAAATGAAATAAATGCCACCTCAAACATTCACTCTAAAAATGAAAATTGTTGCTTTTCGCAATATTTTTAGAAATTTGGCTCTTATTGTAACATTAACACTTGCGCTGAAGCATCTTTTATGCTCATTTCTTGTTTTTCAGGATTTATTCTGGGTTTAATTTTGTTTATTTGATGAAAATGAACAACAATACACATCATGGAAACATTTTTGTTTGATTTGTGTCGAGTGAGATTTTCACCTAGAACCCAAAGGGGGGGTATTGGCACTTTTCATGGAAAAATGTGAAAAATTAAATTTTCTAAAAATGAAATAAATGCCTTCTATACACCTCAAACATTCACTCCAAAAAAGAAGATTGTGGTTTTTCGCAATATTTTTAGAAATTTGGGCTCTTAAAGTAAGAAAAACACTTGCGCTGAAGCATCTTTTATGCTCATTTCTTGTTTTTCAGGATTTATTCTGGGTTTAATTTTGTTTTTTTGATGAAAATGAACAACAATACACACCATGGAAACATTTTTGTTTGATTTGTGTCGAGTGAGATTTTCACCTAGAACCCAAAGGGGGGGGTATTGGCACTTTTCACGGAAAAATGTGAAAAATTAAATTTTCTAAAAATGAAATAAATGCCACCTCAAACATTCACTCTAAAAATGAAAATTGTTGCTTTTCGCAATATTTTTAGAAATTTGGCTCTTATAGTAACATTAACACTTGCGCTGAAGCATCTTTTATGCTCATTTCTTGTCTTTCAGGATTTATTCTGGGTTTAATTTTGTTTATTTGATGAAAATGAACAAAAATACACATCATGGAAACATTTTTGTTTGATTTGTGCCGAGTGAGATTTTCACCTAGAACCCAAAGGGGGGGGGTATTGGCACTTTTCATGGAAAAATGTGAAAAATTAAATTTTCTAAAAATGAAATAAATGCCTTCTATACACCTCAAACATTCACTCCAAAAAAGAAGATTGTGGTTTTTCGCAATATTTTTAGAAATTTGGGCTATTATAGTAAGAATAAAACTTGCGCTGAAGCATCTTTTATGCTCATTTCTTGTCTTTCAGGATTTATTCTGGGTTTAATTTTGTTTATTTGATGAAAATGAACAAGAATACACACCATGGAAACATTTTTGTTTGATTTGTGTCGAGTGAGATTTTCACCTAGAACCCAAAGGGGGGGGTATTGGCACTTTTCATGGAAAAATGTGAAAAATTAAATTTTCTAAAAATGAAATAAATGCCTTCTATACACCTCAAACATTCACTCCAAAAAAGAAGATTGTGGTTTTTCGCAATATTTTTAGAAATTTGGGCTCTTAAAGTAAGAAAAACACTTGCGCTGAAGCATCTTTTATGCTCATTTCTTGTTTTTCAGGATTTATTCTGGGTTTAATTTTGTTTTTTTGATGAAAATGAACAACAATACACACCATGGAAACATTTTTGTTTGATTTGTGTCGAGTGAGATTTTCACCTAGAACCCAAAGGGGGGGGTATTGGCACTTTTCACGGAAAAATGTGAAAAATTAAATTTTCTAAAAATAAAATAAATGCCTTCTATACACGTCAAACATTCACTCTAAAAATGAAAATTGTTGCTTTTCGCAATATTTTTAGAAATTTGGCTCT
Source organism: Hetaerina americana (assembly GCF_022747635.1). Lineage (NCBI taxonomy): Eukaryota > Metazoa > Arthropoda > Insecta > Odonata > Calopterygidae > Hetaerina > Hetaerina americana. Next base: position 16,359 of record NW_027287176.1, on the reverse strand, counting down.
TATAGTAACATTAACACTTGCGCTAAAGCATCTTTTATGCTAATTTCTTGTCTTTCAGGATTTATTCTGGGTTTAATTTTGTTTATATGATGAAAATGAACAACAATACACACCATGGAAACATTTTTGTTTGATTTGTGTCGAGTGAGATTTTCACCTAGAACCCAAAGGGGGGGGTATTGGCACTTTTCACGGAAAAATGTGAAAAATTAAATTTTCTAAAAATGAAATAAATGCCACCTCAAACATTCACTCTAAAAATGAAAATTGTTGCTTTTCGCAATATTTTTAGAAATTTGGCTCTTATAGTAACATTAACACTTGCGCTGAAGCATCTTTTATGCTCATTTCTTGTCTTTCAGGATTTATTCTGGGTTTAATTTTGTTTATTTGATGAAAATGAACAAAAATACACATCATGGAAACATTTTTGTTTGATTTGTGCCGAGTGAGATTTTCACCTAGAACCCAAAGGGGGGGGTATTGGCACTTTTCATGGAAAAATGTGAAAAATTAAATTTTCTAAAAATGAAATAAATGCCTTCTATACACCTCAAACATTCACTCCAAAAAAGAAGATTGTGGTTTTTCGCAATATTTTTAGAAATTTGGGCTATTATAGTAAGAATAAAACTTGCGCTGAAGCATCTTTTATGCTCATTTCTTGTCTTTCAGGATTTATTCTGGGTTTAATTTTGTTTATTTGATGAAAATGAACAAGAATACACACCATGGAAACATTTTTGTTTGATTTGTGTCGAGTGAGATTTTCACCTAGAACCCAAAGGGGGGGGGTATTGGCACTTTTCACGGAAAAAAGTGAAAAATTAAATTTTCTAAAAATGAAATAAATGCCTTCTATACACCTCAAACATTCACTCTAAAATGAAAATTGTTGCTTTTCGCAATATTTTTAGAAATTTGGCTCTTATAGTAACATTAACACTTGCGCTGAAGCATCTTTTATGCTCATTTCTTGTCTTTCAGGATTTATTCTGGGTTTAATTTTGTTTATTTGATGAAAATGAACAAGAATACACACCATGGAAACATTTTTGTTTGATTTGTGTCGAGTGAGATTTTCACCTAGAACCCAAAGGGTTATTGGCACTTTTCATGGAAAAATGTGAAAAATTAAATTTTCTAAAAATAAAATAAATGCCTTCTATACACCTCAAACATTCACTCCAAAAAAGAAGATTGTGGTTTTTCGCAATATTTTTAGAAATTTGGGCTCTTATAGTAAGAATAACACTTGCGCTGAAGCATCTTTTATGCTCATTTCTTGTTTTTCAAGATTTATTCTGGGTTTAATTTTGTTTATTTGATGAAAATGAACAACAATACACACCATGGAAACATTTTTGTTTGATTTGTGTCGAGTGAGATTTTCACCTAGAACCCAAAGGGGGGGGTATTGGCACTTTTCACGGAAAAATGTGAAAAATTAAATTTTCTAAAAATGAAATAAATGTCTTCTATACACCTGAAACATTCACTCAAAAACTGAAAATTGTTGCTTTTCGCAATATTTTTAGAAATTTGGGCTCTTTTAGAAACATGAACACTTGCGCTGAAGCATCTTTTATGCTCATATCTTATCTTTCAGGATTTATTCTGGGTTTATTTTGTTTATTTGATGAAAATGAACAAGAATACACACAATGGAAACATTTTTGTTTGATTTGTGTCGAGTGAGATTTTCACCTAGAACCCAAAGGGGGGGGGTATTGGCACTTTTCATGCAAAAATGTGAAAAATTAAATTTTCTAAAAATGAAATAAATGCCTTCTATACACCTCAAACATTCACTCCAAAAAAGAAGATTGTGGTTTTTCGCAATATTTTTAGAAATTTGGGCTCTTATAGTAAGAAAAACACTTGCGCTGAAGCATCTTTTATGCTCATTTCTTGTTTTTCAGGATTTATTCTGGGTTTAATTTTGTTTATTTGATGAAAATGAACAACAATACACACCATGGAAACATTTTTGTTTGATTTGTGTCGAGTGAGATTTTCACCTAGAACCCAAAGGGGGGGGTATTGGCACTTTTCATGGAAAAATGTGAAAAATTAAATTTTCTAAAAATGTAATAAATGCCTTCTATACACCTGAAACATTCACTCTAAAACTGAAAATTGTTGCTTTTCGCAATATTTTTAGAAATTTGGGCTCTTTTAGTAACATGAACACTTGCGCTGAAGCATCTTTTATGCTCATATCTTATCTTTCAGGATTTATTCTGAGTTTTATTTTGTTTATTTGATGAAAATGAACAAGAATACACACCATGGAAACATTTTTGTTTGATTTGTTTCGAGTGAGATTTTCACCTAGAACCCAAAGGAAGGGGAATTGGCACTTTTCATGGAAAAATGTGAAAAATTAAATTTTCTAAAAATGTAATAAATGCCTTCTATACACCTGAAACATTCACTCTAAAACTGAAAATTGTTGCTTTTCGCAATATTTTTAGAAATTTGGGCTCTTTTAGTAACATGAACACTTGCGCTGAAGCATCTTTTATGCTCATATCTTATCTTTCAGGATTTATTCTGAGTTTTATTTTGTTTATTTGATGAAAATGAACAAGAATACACACCATGGAAACATTTTTGTTTGATTTGTTTCGAGTGAGATTTTCACCTAGAACCCAAAGGGGGGGGTATTGGCACTTTTCATGGAAAAATGTGAAAAATTAAATTTTCTAAAAATGAAATAAATGCCATCTATACACCTCAAACATTCACTCTAAAAATGAAAATTGTTGCTTTTCGCAATATTTTTAGAAATTTGGCTCTTATAGTAACATTAACACTTGCGCTGAAGCATCTTTTATGCTCTTTTCTTGTCTTTCAGGATTTATTCTGGGTTTAATTTTGTTTATTTGATGAAAATGAACAACAATACACACCATGGAAACATTTTTGTTTGATTTGTGCCGTGAGATTTTCACCTAGAACCCAAAGGGGGGGGTATTGGCACTTTTCATGGAAAAATGTGAAAAATTAAATTTTCTAAAAATGAAATAAATGCCTTCTATACACCTCAAACATTCACTCCAAAAAAGAAGATTGTGGTTTTTCGCAATATTTTTAGAAATTTGGGCTCTTATAGTAAGAATATAACTTGCGCTGAAGCATCTTTTATGCTCATTTCTTGTTTTTCAGGATTTATTCTGGGTTTAATTTTGTTTATTTGATGAAAATGAACAAGAATACACACCATGGAAACATTTTTGTTTGATTTGTGTCGAGTGAGATTTTCACCTAGAACCCAAAGGGGGGGTTTTGGCACTTTTCATGGAAAAATGTGAAAAATTAAATTTTCTAAAAATGAAATAAATGCCTTCTATACACCTAAAACATTCACTCCAAAAAAGAAGATTATCGTTTTTCCCAATATTTTTAGAAATTTGGGCTCTTATAGTAAGAATATAACTTGCGCTGAAGCATCTTTTATGCTCATTTCTTGTTTTTCAGGATTTATTCTGGGTTTAATTTTGTTTATTTGATGAAAATGAACAAGAATACACACCATGGAAACATTTTTGTTTGATTTGTGTCGAGTGAGATTTTCACCTAGAACCCAAAGGGGGGGTTTTGGCACTTTTCATGGAAAAATGTGAAAAATTAAATTTTCTAAAAATGAAATAAATGCCTTATATACACCTAAAACATTCACTCCAAAAAAGAAGATTATCGTTTTTCCCAATATTTTTAGAAATTTGGGCTCTTATAGTAAGAATAACACTTGCGCTGAAGCATCTTTTATGCTCATTTCTTGTTTTTCAGGATTTATTCTGGGTTTAATTTTGTTTATTTGATGAAAATGAACAAGGATACACACCATGGAAACATTTTTGTTTGATTTGTGTCGAGTGAGATTTTCACCTAGAACCCAAAGGGGGGGGTATTGGCACTTTTCATGGAAAAATGTGAAAAATTAAATTTTCTAAAAATGAAATAAATGCCATCTATACACCTCAAACATTCATTCTAAAAATGAAAATTGTTGCTTTTCGCAATATTTTTAGAAATTTGGCTCTTATAGTAACATTAACACTTGCGCTGAAGCATCTTTTATGCTCATTTCTTGTCTTTCAGGATTTAATCTGGGTTTAATTTTGTTTATTTGATGAAAATGAACAACAATACACACCATGGAAACATTTTTGTTTGATTTGTGTCGACTGAGATTTTCACCCAGAACCCAAAGGGGGGTATTGGCACTTTTCATGGAAAAATGTGAAAAATTGAATTTTCTAAAAATGTAATAAATGCCTTCTATACACCTGAAACATTCACTCTAAAACTGAAAATTGTTGCTTTTCGCAATATTTTTAGAAATTTGGGCTCTTTTAGTAACATGAACACTTGCGCTGAAGCATCTTTTATGCTCATATCTTATCTTTCAGGATTTATTCTGGGTTTATTTTGTTTATTTGATGAAAATGAACAAGAATACACACCATGGAAACATTTTTGTTTGATTTGTGTCGAGTGAGATTTTCACCTAGAACCCAAAGGGGGGGGTATTGGCACTTTTCATGCAAAAATGTGAAAAATTAAATTTTTTAAAAATGAAATAAATGCCTTCTATACACCTCAAACATTCACTCCAAAAAAGAAGATTGTGGTTTTTCGCAATATTTTTAGAAATTTGGGCTCTTATAGTAAGAATATAACTTGCGCTGAAGCATCTTTAATGCTCATTTCTTGTTTTTCAGGATTTATTCTGGGTTTAATTTTGTTTATTTGATGAAAATGAACAAGAATACACACCATGGAAACATTTTTGTTTGATTTGTGTCGAGTGAGATTTTCACCTAGAACCCAAAGGGGGGGGTTTTGGCACTTTTCATGGAAAAATGTGAAAAATTAAATTTTCTAAAAATGAAATAAATGCCTTCTATACACCTAAAACATTCACTCCAAAAAAGAAGATTATCGTTTTTCCCAATATTTTTAGAAATTTGGGCTCTTATAGTAAGAATAACACTTGCGCTGAAGCATCTTTTATGCTCATTTCTTGTTTTTCAGGATTTATTCTGGGTTTAATTTTGTTTAGTTGATGAAAATGAACAACAATACACACCATGGAAACATTTTTGTTTGATTTGTGTCGAGTGAGATTTTCACCTAGAACCCAAAGGGGGGGGTATTGGCACTTTTCATGGAAAAATGTGAAAAATTAAATTTTCTAAAAATGAAAAAAATGCCTTCTATACACCTCAAACATTCACTCTAAAACAGAAGATTGTGGTTTGTCGCAATATTTTTAGAAATTTGGGCTATTATAGTAAGAATAACACTTGCGCTGAAGCATCTTTTATGCTCATTTCTTGTCTTTCAGGATTTATTCTGGGTTTAATTTTGTTTATTTGATGAAAATAAACAAAAATACACACCATGGAAACATTTTTGTTTGATTTGTGACGAGTGAGATTTTCACCTAGAACCCAAAGGGGGGGGTATTGGCACTTTTTACGGAAAAATGTGAAAAATTAAATTTTCTAAAAATGAAATAAATGCCTTCTATACACCTCAAACATTCATTCTAAAAATGAAAATTGTTGCTTTACGCAATATTTTTAGAAATTTGGCTCATATAGTAACATTAACACTTGCGCTGAAGCATCTTTTATGCTCATTTCTTGTCTTTCAGGATTTATTCTGGGTTTAATTTTGTTTATTTGATGAAAATGAACAACAAACCACACCATGGAAACATTTTTTTTTTATTTGTGTCGAGTGAGATTTTCACCTTGAACCCAAAGGGGGGGGTTTTGGCACTTTTCATGGAAAAATGTGAAAAATTAAATTTTCTAAAAATGAAATAAATGCCTTCTATACACCTCAAACATTCACTCCAAAAAAGAAGATTGTGGTTTTTCGCAATATTTTTAGAAATTTGGGCTCTTATAGTAAGAATAACACTTGCGCTGAAGCATCTTTTATGCTAATTTCTTGTTTTTCAGGATTTATTCTGGGTTTAATTTTGTTTATTTGATGAAAATGAACAAGTAAACACACCATGGAAACATTTTTGTTTGATTTGTGTCGAGTGAGATTTTCACCTAGAACCCAAAGGGGGGGGTATTGGCACTTTTCATGGAAAAATGTGAAAAGTTAAATTTTCTAAAAATGAAATAAATGCCTTCTATACACCTCAAACATTCACTCCAAAAAAGAAGATTATGGTTTTTCGCAATATTTTTAGAAATTTCGGCTCTTATAGTAAGAATAACACTTGCGCTGAAGCATCTTTTATGCTCATTTCTTGTTTTTCAGGATTTATTCTGGGTTTAATTTTGTTTATTTGATGAAAATGAACAACAATACACACCATGGAAACATTTTTGTTTGATTTGTGTCGAGTGAGATTTTCACCTAGAACCCAAAGGGGGGGGGGTATTGGCACTTTTCACGGAAAAATGTGAAAATTTAAATTTTCTAAAAATGAAATAAATGCCTTCTATACACCTCAAACATTCACTCTAAAAATGAAAATTGTTGCTTTTCGCAATATTTTTAGAAATTTGTCTCTTATAGTAACATTAACACTTGCGCTGAAGCATCTTTTATGCTCATTTTTTGTCTTTCAGCATTTATTCTGGGTTTAATTTTGTTTATTTGATGAAAATGAACAACAATACACACCATGGAAACATTTTTTTTTATTTTTGTCGAGTGAGATTTTCACCTAGAACCCAAGGGGGGGGGTTTTGGCACTTTTCATGGAAAAATGTGAAAAATTAAATTTTCTAAAAATGAAATTAATGCCTTCTATACACCTCAAACATTCACTCCAAAAAAGAAGATTGTGGTTTTTCGCAATATTTTTAGAAATTTGGGCTCTTATAGTAAGAATAACACTTGCGCTGAAGCATCTTTAATGCTCATTTCTTGTTTTTCAGGATTTATTCTGGGTTTAATTTTGTTTATTTGATGAAAATGAACAAGTAAACACACCATGGAAACATTTTTGTTTGATTTGTGTCGAGTGAGATTTTCACCTAGAACCCAAAGGGGGGGGTATTGGCACTTTTCATGGAAAAATGTGAAAAGTTAAATTTTCTAAAAATGAAATAAATGCCTTCTATACACCTCAAACATTCACTCTAAAAATGAAAATTGTTGCTTTCCGCAATATTTTTAGAAATTTGGCTCTTATAGTAACATTAACACTTGCGCTGAAGCATCTTTTATGCTCATTTCTTGTTTTTCAGGATTTATTCTGGGTTTAATTTTGTTAATTTGATGAAAATGAACAACAATACACACCATGGAAACATTTTTGTTTGATTTGTGTCGAGTGAGATTTTCACCTAGAACCCAAAGGGGGGGGTATTGGCACTATTCACGGAAAAATGTGAAAAATTAAATTTTCTAAAAATAAAATAAATGCCTTCTATACACGTCAAACATTCACTCTAAAAATGAAAATTGTTGCTTTTCGCAATATTTTTAGAAATTTGGCTCTTATAGTAACATTAACACTTGCGCTGAAGCATCTTTTATGCTCATTTCTTGTCTTTCAGGATTTATTCTGGGTTTAATTTTGTTTATATGATGAAAATGAACAACAATACACACCATGGAAACATTTTTGTTTGATTTGTGTCGAGTGAGATTTTCACCTAGAACCCAAAGGGGGGGGTATTGGCACTTTTCACGGAAAAATGTGAAAAATTAAATTTTCTAAAAATGAAATAAATGCCTTCTATACACCTCAAACATTCACTCTAAAAATGAAAATTGTTGCTTTTCGCAATATTTTTAGAAATTTGGCTCTTATAGTAACATTAACACTTGCGCTGAAGCATCTTTTATGCTCATTTCTTGTCGTTCAAGATTTATTCTGGGTTTAATTTTGTTTATTTGATGAAAATGAACAACAATACACACCATGGAAACATTTTTGTTTGATTTGTGTCGAGTGAGATTTTCACCTAGAACCCAAAGGGGGGGGTATTGGCACTTTTCATGGAAAAATGTGAAAAATTAAATTTTCTAAAAATGAAATAAATGCCTTCTATACACTTCAAACATTCACTCCAAAAAAGAAGATTGTGGTTTATCGCAATATTTTTAGAAATTTGGGCTCTTATAGTAAGAATAACACTTGCGCTGAAGCATCTTTTATGCTAATTTCTTGTTTTTCAGGATTTATTCTGGGTTTAATTTTGTTTATTTGATGAAAATGAACAAGAATACACACCATGGAAACATTTTTGTTTGATTTGTGTCGAGTGAGATTTTCACTTAGAACCCAAAGGGGGGGGGATTGGCACTTTTCATGGAAAAATGTGAAAAATTAAATTTTCTAAAAATGAAATAAATGCCTTCTATACACCTCAAACATTCACTCCAAAAAAGAAGATTATGGTTTTTCGCAATATTTTTAGAAATTTGGGCTCTTATAGTAAGAATAACACTTGCGCTGAAGCATCTTTTATGCTCATTTCTTGTTTTTCAGGATTTATTCTGGGTTTAATTTTGTTAATTTGATGAAAATGAACAACAATACACACCATGGAAACATTTTTGTTTGAATTGTGTCGAGTGAGATTTTCACCTAGAACCCAAAGGGGGGGGTATTGGCACTTTTCATGGAAAAAAGGGAAAAATTAAATTTTCTAAAAATGAAATAAATGCCTTCTATACACCTCAAACATTCACTCTAAAACAGAAGATTATGGTTTTTCGCAATATTTTTTGAAATTTGGGCTCTTTTAGTAACAGTTACACTTGCGCTGAAGCATCTTTAATGCTCATTTCTTGTCTTTCAGGATTTATTCTGAGTTTTATTTTATTTATTTGATGAAAATGAACAACAATACACACCATGGAAACATTTTTGTTTGATTTGTGTCGAGTGAGATTTTCACCTAGAACCCAAAGGGGGGGGTTTTGGCACTTTTCATGGAAAAATGTGAAAAATTAAATTTTCTAAAAATGTAATAAATGCCTTCTATACACCTGAAACATTCACTCTAAAACTGAAAATTGTTGCTTTTCGCAATATTTTTAGAAATTTGGGCTCTTTTAGTAACATGAACACTTGCGCTGAAGCATCTTTTATGCTCATATCTTATCTTTCAGGATTTATTCTGGGTTTATTTTGTTTATTTGATGAAAATGAACAAGAATACACACCATGGAAACATTTTTGTTTGATTTGTGTCGAGTGAGATTTTCACCTAGAACCCAAAGGGGGGGGTATTGGCACTTTTCATGCAAAAATGTGAAAAATTAAATTTTTTAAAAATGAAATAAATGCCTTCTATACACCTCAAACATTCACTCCAAAAAAGAAGATTGTGGTTTTTCGCAATATTTTTAGAAATTTGGGCTCTTATAGTAAGAATATAACTTGCGCTGAAGCATCTTTAATGCTCATTTCTTGTTTTTCAGGATTTATTCTGGGTTTAATTTTGTTTATTTGATGAAAATGAACAAGAATACACACCATGGAAACATTTTTGTTTGATTTGTGTCGAGTGAGATTTTCACCTAGAACCCAAAGGGGGGGGTTTTGGCACTTTTCATGGAAAAATGTGAAAAATTAAATTTTCTAAAAATGAAATAAATGCCTTCTATACACCTAAAACATTCACTCCAAAAAAGAAGATTATCGTTTTTCCCAATATTTTTAGAAATTTGGGCTCTTATAATAAGAATAACACTTGCGCTGAAGCATCTTTTATGCTCATTTCTTGTTTTTCAGGATTTATTCTGGGTTTAATTTTGTTTAGTTGATGAAAATGAACAACAATACACACCATGGAAACATTTTTGTTTGATTTGTGTCGAGTGAGATTTTCACCTAGAACCCAAAGGGGGGGGTATTGGCACTTTTCATGGAAAAATGTGAAAAATTAAATTTTCTAAAAATGAAAAAAATGCCTTCTATACACCTCAAACATTCACTCTAAAACAGAAGATTGTGGTTTGTCGCAATATTTTTAGAAATTTGGGCTATTATAGTAAGAATAACACTTGCGCTGAAGCATCTTTTATGCTCATTTCTTGTCTTTCAGGATTTATTCTGGGTTTAATTTTGTTTATTTGATGAAAATAAACAAAAATACACACCATGGAAACATTTTTGTTTGATTTGTGACGAGTGAGATTTTCACCTAGAACCCAAAGGGGGGGGTATTGGCACTTTTTACGGAAAAATGTGAAAAATTAAATTTTCTAAAAATGAAATAAATGCCTTCTATACACCTCAAACATTCACTCTAAAAATGAAAATTGTTGCTTTACGCAATATTTTTAGAAATTTGGCTCATATAGTAACATTAACACTTGCGCTGAAGCATCTTTTATGCTCATTTCTTGTCTTTCAGGATTTATTCTGGGTTTAATTTTGTTTATTTGATGAAAATGAACAACAAACCACACCATGGAAACATTTTTGTTTGATTTGTGTCGAGTGAGATTTTCACCTAGAACCCAAAGGGGGGGGGTATTGGCACTTTTCATGGAAAAATGTGAAAAGTTAAATTTTCTAAAAATGAAATAAATGCCTTCTATACACCTCAAACATTCACTCCAAAAAAGAAGATTATGGTTTTTCGCAATATTTTTAGAAATTTCGGCTCTTATAGTAAGAATAACACTTGCGCTGAAGCATCTTTTATGCTCATTTCTTGTTTTTCAGGATTTATTCTGGGTTTAATTTTGTTTATTTGATGAAAATGAACAACAATACACACCATGGAAACATTTTTGTTTGATTTGTGTCGAGTGAGATTTTCACCTAGAACCCAAAGGGGGGGGGGTATTGGCACTTTTCACGGAAAAATGTGAAAATTTAAATTTTCTAAAAATGAAATAAATGCCTTCTATACACCTCAAACATTCACTCTAAAAATGAAAATTGTTGCTTTTCGCAATATTTTTAGAAATTTGTCTCTTATAGTAACATTAACACTTGCGCTGAAGCATCTTTTATGCTCATTTTTTGTCTTTCAGCATTTATTCTGGGTTTAATTTTGTTTATTTGATGAAAATGAACAACAATACACACCATGGAAACATTTTTTTTTATTTTTGTCGAGTGAGATTTTCACCTAGAACCCAAGGGGGGGGGTTTTGGCACTTTTCATGGAAAAATGTGAAAAATTAAATTTTCTAAAAATGAAATTAATGCCTTCTATACACCTCAAACATTCACTCCAAAAAAGAAGATTGTGGTTTTTCGCAATATTTTTAGAAATTTGGGCTCTTATAGTAAGAATAACACTTGCGCTGAAGCATCTTTAATGCTCATTTCTTGTTTTTCAGGATTTATTCTGGGTTTAATTTTGTTTATTTGATGAAAATGAACAAGTAAACACACCATGGAAACATTTTTGTTTGATTTGTGTCGAGTGAGATTTTCACCTAGAACCCAAAGGGGGGGGTATTGGCACTTTTCATGGAAAAATGTGAAAAGTTAAATTTTCTAAAAATGAAATAAATGCCTTCTATACACCTCAAACATTCACTCTAAAAATGAAAATTGTTGCTTTCCGCAATATTTTTAGAAATTTGGCTCTTATAGTAACATTAACACTTGCGCTGAAGCATCTTTTATGCTCATTTCTTGTTTTTCAGGATTTATTCTGGGTTTAATTTTGTTAATTTGATGAAAATGAACAACAATACACACCATGGAAACATTTTTGTTTGATTTGTGTCGAGTGAGATTTTCACCTAGAACCCAAAGGGGGGGGTATTGGCACTATTCACGGAAAAATGTGAAAAATTAAATTTTCTAAAAATAAAATAAATGCCTTCTATACACGTCAAACATTCACTCTAAAAATGAAAATTGTTGCTTTTCGCAATATTTTTAGAAATTTGGCTCTTATAGTAACATTAACACTTGCGCTGAAGCATCTTTTATGCTCATTTCTTGTCTTTCAGGATTTATTCTGGGTTTAATTTTGTTTATATGATGAAAATGAACAACAATACACACCATGGAAACATTTTTGTTTGATTTGTGTCGAGTGAGATTTTCACCTAGAACCCAAAGGGGGGGGTATTGGCACTTTTCACGGAAAAATGTGAAAAATTAAATTTTCTAAAAATGAAATAAATGCCTTCTATACACCTCAAACATTCACTCTAAAAATGAAAATTGTTGCTTTTCGCAATATTTTTAGAAATTTGGCTCTTATAGTAACATTAACACTTGCGCTGAAGCATCTTTTATGCTCATTTCTTGTCTTTCAAGATTTATTCTGGGTTTAATTTTGTTTATTTGATGAAAATGAACAACAATACACACCATGGAAACATTTTTGTTTGATTTGTGTCGAGTGAGATTTTCACCTAGAACCCAAAGGGGGGGGTATTGGCACTTTTCATGGAAAAATGTGAAAAATTAAATTTTCTAAAAATGAAATAAATGCCTTCTATACACTTCAAACATTCACTCCAAAAAAGAAGATTGTGGTTTATCGCAATATTTTTAGAAATTTGGGCTCTTATAGTAAGAATAACACTTGCGCTGAAGCATCTTTTATGCTAATTTCTTGTTTTTCAGGATTTATTCTGGGTTTAATTTTGTTTATTTGATGAAAATGAACAAGAATACACACCATGGAAACATTTTTGTTTGATTTGTGTCGAGTGAGATTTTCACTTAGAACCCAAAGGGGGGGGGATTGGCACTTTTCATGGAAAAATGTGAAAAATTAAATTTTCTAAAAATGAAATAAATGCCTTCTATACACCTCAAACATTCACTCCAAAAAAGAAGATTATGGTTTTTCGCAATATTTTTAGAAATTTGGGCTCTTATAGTAAGAATAACACTTGCGCTGAAGCATCTTTTATGCTCATTTCTTGTTTTTCAGGATTTATTCTGGGTTTAATTTTGTTAATTTGATGAAAATGAACAACAATACACACCATGGAAACATTTTTGTTTGAATTGTGTCGAGTGAGATTTTCACCTAGAACCCAAAGGGGGGGGTATTGGCACTTTTCATGGAAAAAAGGGAAAAATTAAATTTTCTAAAAATGAAATAAATGCCTTCTATACACCTCAAACATTCACTCTAAAACAGAAGATTATGGTTTTTCGCAATATTTTTTGAAATTTGGGCTCTTTTAGTAACAGTTACACTTGCGCTGAAGCATCTTTAATGCTCATTTCTTGTCTTTCAGGATTTATTCTGAGTTTTATTTTATTTATTTGATGAAAATGAACAACAATACACACCATGGAAACATTTTTGTTTGATTTGTGTCGACTGAGATTTTCACCTAGAACCCAAAGGGGGGGGTATTGGCACTTTTCACGGAAAAATATGAAAAATTAAATTTTCTAAAAATGAAATAAATGCCTTCTATACACCTCAAACATTCACTCTAAAAATGAAAATTGTTCCTTTTCGCAATATTTTTAGAAATTTGGCTCTTATAGTAACATTAACACTTGCGCTGAAGCATCTTTTATGCTCATTTCTTGTCTTTCAGGATTTATTCTGGGTTTAATTTTGTTTATTTGATGAAAATGAACAACAATGCACACCATGGAAACATTTTTGTTTGATTTGTGTCGAGTGAGATTTTCACCTAGAACCCAAAGTGGGGGGTATTGGCACTTTTCATGGAAAAATGTGAAAAATGAAATTTTCTAAAAATGTAATAAATGCCTTCTATACACCTCAAACATTCACTCTAAAAATGAAAATTGTTGCTTTTCGCAATATTTTTAGAAATTTGGCTCTTATAGTAACATTACCACTTGCGCTGAAGCATCTTTTATGCTCATTTCTTGTCTTTCAGGATTTATTCTGGGTTTAATTTTGTTTATTTGATGAAAATGAACAACAATACACACCATGGAAACATTTTTGTTTGATTTGTGTCGAGTGAGATTTTCACCCAGAACCCAAAGGGGGGGGTATTGGCACTTTTCATGGAAAAATGGGAAAAATTAAATTTTCTTAAAATGTAATAAATGCCTTCTATACACCTGAAACATTCACTCTAAAACTAAAAATTGTTGCTTTTCGCAATATTTTTAGAAATTTGGGCTCTTTTAGTAACATGAACACTTGCGCTGAAGCATCATTTATGCTCATATCTTATCTTTCAGGATTTATTCTGAGTTTTATTTTGTTTATTTGATGAAAATGAACAAGAATACACACCATGGAAACATTTTTGTTTGATTTGTGTCGAGTGAGATTTTCACCTAGAACCCAAAGGGGGGGGTATTGGCACTTTTCATGGAAAAATGTTAAAAATTAAATTTTCTAAAAATGTAATAAATGCCTTCTATACACCTGAAACATTCACTCTAAAACTGAAAATTGTTGCTTTTCGCAATATTTTTAGAAATTTGGGCTCTTTTAGTAACATGAACACTTGCGCTGAAGCATCTTTTATGCTCATATCTTATCTTTCAGGATTTATTCTGAGATTTATTTTGTTTATTTGATGAAAATGAACAAGAATACACACCATGGAAACATTTTTGTTTGATTTGTGTCGAGTGAGATTTTCACCTAGAACCGAAAGAGGTATTGGCACTTTTCATGGAAAAATGTGAAAAATTAAATTTTCTAAAAATGAAATAAATGCCTTCTATACACCTCCAACATTCACTCCAAAAAAGAAGATAGTGGTTTTTCGCAATATTTTTAGAAATTTGGGCTCTTTTAGTAACATGAACAGTTGCGCTGAAGCATCTTTTATGCTCATTTCTTGTCTTTCAGGATTAATTCTGGGTTTTTTTGTTTATTTGATGATAATGAACAACAATACACACCATGGAAACATTTTTGTTTGATTTGTGTCGAGTGAGATTTTCACCTAGAACCCAAAGGGGGGGGGTATTGGCACTTTTCATGGAGGAATGTGAAAAATTAAATTTTCTAAAAATGAAATTAATGCCTTCTATACACCTCAAACATTCACTCCAAAAAAGAAGATTGTGGTTTTTCGCAATATTTTTAGAAATTTGGGCTCTTATAGTAAGAATAACACTTTTGCTGAAGCATCTTTTATGCTCATTTCTTGTTTTTCAGGATTTATTCTGGGTTTAATTTTGTTTATTTGATGAAAATTAACAACAATACACAACATGGAAACATTTTTGTTTGATATGTGTCGAGTGAGATTTTCACCTAGAACCCAAAGGGGGGGTATTGGCACTTTTCACGGGAAAATGTGAAAAATTAAATTTTCTAAAAATGAAATAAATGCCTTCTATACACCTCAAACATTCACTCTAAAAATGAAAATTGTTGCTTTTCGCAATATTTTTAGAAATTTGGCTCTTATAGTAACATTAACACTTGCGCTGAAGCATCTTTTATGCTCATTTCTTGTCTTTCAGGATTTATTCTGGGTTTAATTTTGTTTCTTTGATGAAAATGAACAACAATGCACACCATGGAAACATTTTTGTTTGATTTGTGTCGAGTGAGATTTTCACCTAGGCACTTTTCATGGAAAAATGTGAAAAATTAAATTTTCTAAAAATGAAATAAATGCCTTCTATACACCTCAAACATTCACTCTAAAAATGAAAATTGTTCCTTTTCGCAATATTTTTAGAAATTTGGCTCTTATAGTAACATTAACACTTAAGCTGAAGCATCTTTTATGCTCATTTCTTGTCTTTCAGGATTTATTCTGGGTTTAATTTTGTTTATTTGATGAAAATGAACAACAATGCACACCATGGAAACATTTTTGTTTGATTTGTGTCGAGTGAGATTTTCACCTAGAACCCAAAGTGGGGGGTATTGGCACTTTTCATGGAAAAATGTGAAAAATGAAATTTTCTAAAAATGTAATAAATGCCTTCTTAACACCTGAAACATTCACTCTAAAACTGAAAATTGTTGCTTTTCGCAATATTTTTATAAATTTGGGCTCTTTAAGTAACATGAACACTTGCGCTGAAGCACCTTTTATGCTCATTTCTTGTCTTTCAGGATTTATTCTGGGTTTAATTTTGTTTATTTGATGAAAATGAACAACAATACACACCATTGAAACATTTTTGTTTGATTTGTGTCAGGTGAGATTTTCACCCAGAACCCAAAGGGGGGGGTATTGGCACTTTTCATGGAAAAATGTGAAAAATGAAATTTTCTTAAAATGTAATAAATGCCTTCTATACACCTGAAACATTCAATCTAAAACTAAAAATTGTTGCTTTTCGCAATATTTTTAGAAATTTGGGCTCTTTTAGTAACATGAACACTTGCGCTGAAGCATCATTTATGCTCATATCTTATCTTTCAGGATTTATTCTGAGTTTTATTTTGTTTATTTGATGAAAATGAACAAGAATACACACCATGGAAACATTTTGATTGATTTGTGTCGAGT